>NW_028283647.1:300000-557500 GCF_059441095.1 Idiotropiscis lumnitzeri
GCTTCAGGATGCCTTTCTACACTATATAAAGGTGGAAATGTACATTGGAAACGTTTGGTTTAGCTGTTATAAAAGTTTGGTTTTTTAGTGCTGTAAATGCATTTTCAGCTCGCGCTGTACACATTTGCTATGAGAGGCATTATCTCATAAGGGAAATATTGGACAATCAAATTAATGACTGCCCAGGCTTCAGGATGTCTTTTTACACTATATAAAGGTGGAAATATACATTGGAAACGTTTAGTTTAGCTGTTAATGAAGTTTCGTTTTTTTAGTGCTGAAAATTCATTGTCTGCTGGCGCTGTACACTTTTTCTAAGTGTTGCAATATCTCATGAAGGAAATACTGGACAATCAAATTTATGACTTTCCAGGCTTCAGGATGCCTTTCTACACTATATAAAGGTGGAAATTTACATTGGAAACGTTTGGTTTAGCTGTTATAAAAGTTTGTTTTTTTAGTGCTGTAAATACATTTTCAGCTCGCGCTGTACACATTTGCTATGAGAGGCACTATCTCATAAGGGAAATATTGGACAATCAAATTAATGACTGCCCAGGCTTCAGGATGTCTTTTTACACTATATAAAGGTGGAAATTTACATTGGAAACGTTTGGTTTAGCTGTTATAAAAGTTTGGTTTTTTAGTGCTTAAAATGCATTTTCAGCTCGCACTGTACACATTTGCTATGTGAGGCATTATCTCATAAGGGAAATACTGGACAATCAAATTAATGACTTCCCAGGCTTCAGGATGCCTTTTTACACTCTATAAAGGTGGAAATTTACATTGGAAACGTTTGGTTTAGCTGTTATAAAAGTTTGTTTTTTTCGTGCTGTAAATGCATTTTCAGCTCGCGCTGTACACATTTGCAATGAGAGGCATTATCTCATAAGGGAAATATTGGACAATCAAATTAATGACTGCCCAGGCTTCAGGATGTCTTTTTACACTATATAAAGGTGGAAATTTACATTGGAAACGTTTAGTTTAGCTGTTAATGAAGTTTCGTTTTTTTTAGTGCTGAAAATTCATTGTCTGCTGGCGCTGTACACTTTTTCTAAGTGTTGCAATATCTCATGAAGGAAATACTGGACAATCAAATTAATGACTTTCCAGGCTTCAGGATGCCTTTCTACACTATATAAAGGTGGAAATTTACATTGGAAACGTTTGGTTTAGCTGTTATAAAAGTTTGGTTTTTTAGTGCTGTAAATGCATTTTCAGCTCGCGCTGTACACATTTGCTATGAGAGGCATTATCTCATAAGGGAAATATTGGACAATCAAATTAATGACTGCCCAGGCTTCAGGATGTCTTTTTACACTATATAAAGGTGGAAATTTACATTGGAAACGTTTGGTTTAGCTGTTATAAAAGTTTGGTTTTTTAGTGCTGTAAATGCATTTTCAGCTCGCGCTGTACACATTTGCTATGTGAGGCATTATCTCATAAGGGAAATACTGGACAATCAAATTAATGACTGCCCAGGCTTCAGGATGTCTTTTTACACTATATAAAGGTGGAAATTTACATTGGAAACGTTTGGTTTAGCTGTTATAAAAGTTTGTTTTTTTAGTGCTGAAAATGCATTTTCAGCTCGCACTGTACACATTTGCTATGTGAGGCATTATCTCATAAGGGAAATACTGGACAATCAAATTAATGACTTCGCAGGCTTCAGGATGCCTTTTTACACTCTATAAATGTGGAAATTTACATTGGAAACGTTTGGTTTAGCTGTTATAAAAGTTTGGTTTTTTTAGTGCTGAAAATTCATTGTCTGCTGGCGCTGTACACTTTTTCTAAGTGTTGCAATATCTCATGAAGGAAATACTGGACAATCAAATTAATGACTTTCCAGGCTTCAGGATGCCTTTCTACACTATATAAAGGTGGAAATTTACATTGGAAACGTTTGGTTTAGCTGTTATAAAAGTTTGGTTTTTTAGTGCTGTAAATGCATTTTCAGCTCGCGCTGTACACATTTGCTATGAGAGGCATTATCTCATAAGGGAAATATTGGACAATCAAATTAATGACTGCCCAGGCTTCAGGATGTCTTTTTACTCTATATAAAGGTGGAAATTTACATTGGAAACGTTTAGTTTAGCTGTTAATGAAGTTTCGTTTTTTTAGTGCTGAAAATTCATTGTCTGCTGGCGCTGTACACTTTTTCTAAGTGTTGCAATATCTCATGAAGGAAATACTGGACAATCAAATCAATGACTTTCCAGGCTTCAGGATGCCTTTCTACACTAGATAAAGGTGGAAATTTACATTGGAAACGTTTGGTTTAGCAGTTATAAAAGTTTGGTTTTTTAGTGCTGTAAATGCATTTTCAGCTCGCACTGTACACATTTGCTATGTGAGGCATTATCTCATAAGGGAAATACTGGACAATCAAATTAATGACTTCCCAGGCTTCAGGATGCCTTTTTACACTCTATAAATGTGGAAATTTACATTGGAAACGTTTGGTTTAGCTGTTAATGAAGTTTCGTTTTTTTAGTGCTGAAAATTCATTGTCTGCTGGCGCTGTACACTTTTTCTAAGTGTTGCAATATCTCATGAAGGAAATACTGGACAATCAAATTAATGACTTTCCAGGCTTCAGGATGCCTTTCTACACTATATAAAGGTGGAAATGTACATTGGAAACGTTTGGTTTAGCTGTTATAAAAGTTTGGTTTTTTAGTGCTGTAAATGCATTTTCAGCTCGCGCTGTACACATTTGCTATGAGAGGCATTATCTCATAAGGGAAATATTGGACAATCAAATTAATGGCTGCCTAGGCTTCAGGATGTCTTTTTACACTATATAAAGGTGGAAATTTACATTGGAAACTTTTAGTTTAGCTGTTAATGAAGTTTCGTTTTTTTAGTGCTGAAAATTCATTGTCTGCTGGCGCTGTACACTTTTTCTAAGTGTTGCAATATCTCATGAAGGAAATACTGGACAATCAAATTAATGACTTTCCAGGCTTCAGGATGCCTTTCTACACTATATAAAGGTGGAAATGTACATTGGAAACGTTTGGTTTAGCTGTTATAAAAGTTTGGTTTTTTAGTGCTGTAAATGCATTTTCAGCTCGCGCTGTACACATTTGCTATGAGAGGCATTATCTCATAAGGGAAATATTGGACAATCAAATTAATGGCTGCCTAGGCTTCAGGATGTCTTTTTACACTATATAAAGGTGGAAATTTACATTGGAAACTTTTAGTTTAGCTGTTAATGAAGTTTCGTTTTTTTAGTGCTGAAAATTCATTGTCTGCTGGCGCTGTACACTTTTTCTAAGTGTTGCAATATCTCATGAAGGAAATACTGGACAATCAAATTAATGACTTTCCAGGCTTCAGGATGCCTTTCTACACTATATAAAGGTGGAAATGTACATTGGAAACGTTTGGTTTAGCTGTTATAAAAGTTTGGTTTTTTAGTGCTGTAAATGCATTTTCAGCTCGCGCTGTACACATTTGCTATGAGAGGCATTATCTCATAAGGGAAATATTGGACAATCAAATTAATGACTGCCCAGGCTTCAGGATGTCTTTTTACACTATATAAAGGTGGAAATATACATTGGAAACGTTTAGTTTAGCTGTTAATGAAGTTTCGTTTTTTTAGTGCTGAAAATTCATTGTCTGCTGGCGCTGTACACTTTTTCTAAGTGTTGCAATATCTCATGAAGGAAATACTGGACAATCAAATTTATGACTTTCCAGGCTTCAGGATGCCTTTCTACACTATATAAAGGTGGAAATTTACATTGGAAACGTTTGGTTTAGCTGTTATAAAAGTTTGTTTTTTTAGTGCTGTAAATACATTTTCAGCTCGCGCTGTACACATTTGCTATGAGAGGCACTATCTCATAAGGGAAATATTGGACAATCAAATTAATGACTGCCCAGGCTTCAGGATGTCTTTTTACACTATATAAAGGTGGAAATTTACATTGGAAACGTTTGGTTTAGCTGTTATAAAAGTTTGGTTTTTTAGTGCTTAAAATGCATTTTCAGCTCGCACTGTACACATTTGCTATGTGAGGCATTATCTCATAAGGGAAATACTGGACAATCAAATTAATGACTTCCCAGGCTTCAGGATGCCTTTTTACACTCTATAAAGGTGGAAATTTACATTGGAAACGTTTGGTTTAGCTGTTATAAAAGTTTGTTTTTTTCGTGCTGTAAATGCATTTTCAGCTCGCGCTGTACACATTTGCAATGAGAGGCATTATCTCATAAGGGAAATATTGGACAATCAAATTAATGACTGCCCAGGCTTCAGGATGTCTTTTTACACTATATAAAGGTGGAAATTTACATTGGAAACGTTTAGTTTAGCTGTTAATGAAGTTTCGTTTTTTTTAGTGCTGAAAATTCATTGTCTGCTGGCGCTGTACACTTTTTCTAAGTGTTGCAATATCTCATGAAGGAAATACTGGACAATCAAATTAATGACTTTCCAGGCTTCAGGATGCCTTTCTACACTATATAAAGGTGGAAATTTACATTGGAAACGTTTGGTTTAGCTGTTATAAAAGTTTGGTTTTTTAGTGCTGTAAATGCATTTTCAGCTCGCGCTGTACACATTTGCTATGAGAGGCATTATCTCATAAGGGAAATATTGGACAATCAAATTAATGACTGCCCAGGCTTCAGGATGTCTTTTTACACTATATAAAGGTGGAAATTTACATTGGAAACGTTTGGTTTAGCTGTTATAAAAGTTTGGTTTTTTAGTGCTGTAAATGCATTTTCAGCTCGCGCTGTACACATTTGCTATGTGAGGCATTATCTCATAAGGGAAATACTGGACAATCAAATTAATGACTGCCCAGGCTTCAGGATGTCTTTTTACACTATATAAAGGTGGAAATTTACATTGGAAACGTTTGGTTTAGCTGTTATAAAAGTTTGTTTTTTTAGTGCTGAAAATGCATTTTCAGCTCGCACTGTACACATTTGCTATGTGAGGCATTATCTCATAAGGGAAATACTGGACAATCAAATTAATGACTTCGCAGGCTTCAGGATGCCTTTTTACACTCTATAAATGTGGAAATTTACATTGGAAACGTTTGGTTTAGCTGTTAATGAAGTTTCGTTTTTTTAGTGCTGAAAATTCATTGTCTGCTGGCGCTGTACACTTTTTCTAAGTGTTGCAATATCTCATGAAGGAAATACTGGACAATCAAATTAATGACTTTCCAGGCTTCAGGATGCCTTTCTACACTATATAAAGGTGGAAATGTACATTGGAAACGTTTGGTTTAGCTGTTATAAAAGTTTGTTTTTTTAGTGCTGTAAATGCATTTTCAGCTCGCGCTGTACACATTTGCTATGAGAGGCATTATCTCATAAGGGAAATATTGGACAATCAAATTAATGACTGCCCAGGCTTCAGGATGTCTTTTTACACTATATAAAGGTGGAAATTTACATTGGAAACGTTTGGTTTAGCTGTTATAAAAGTTTGGTTTTTTTAGTGCTGAAAATGCATTTTCAGCTCGCACTGTACACATTTGCTATGTGAGGCATTATCTCATAAGGGAAATACTGGACAATCAAATTAATGACTGCCCAGGCTTCAGGATGTCTTTTTACACTATATAAAGGTGGAAATTTACATTGGAAACGTTTGGTTTAGCTGTTATAAAAGTTTGGTTTTTTAGTGCTGAAAATGCATTTTCAGCTCGCACTGTACACATTTGCTATGTGAGGCATTATCTCATAAGGGAAATACTGGACAATCAAATTAATGACTTCCCAGGCTTCAGGATGCCTTTTTACACTCTATAAATGTGGAAATTTACATTGGAAACGTTTGGTTTAGCTGTTAATGAAGTTTCGTTTTTTTAGTGCTGAAAATTCATTGTCTGCTGGCGCTGTACACTTTTTCTAAGTGTTGCAATATCTCATGAAGGAAATACTGGACAATCAAATTAATGACTTTCCAGGCTTCATGATGCCTTTCTACACTATATAAAGGTGGGAATTTACATTGGAAACGTTTGGTTTAGCTGTTATAAAAGTTTGGTTTTTTAGTGCTGTAAATGCATTTTCAGCTCGCGCTGTACACATTTGCTATGTGAGGCATTATCTCATAAGGGAAATATTGGACAATCAAATTAATGACTGCCCAGGCTTCAGGATGTCTTTTTACACTATATAAAGGTGGAAATTTACATTGGAAACGTTTAGTTTAGCTGTTAATGAAGTTTCGTTTTTTTTAGTGCTGAAAATTCATTGTCTGCTGGCGCTGTACACTTTTTCTAAGTGTTGCAATATCTCATGAAGGAAATACTGGACAATCAAATTAATGACTTTCCAGGCTTCAGGATGCCTTTCTACACTATATAAAGGTGGAAATGTACATTGGAAACGTTTGGTTTAGCTGTTATAAAAGTTTGGTTTTTTAGTGCTGTAAATGCATTTTCAGCTCGCGCTGTACACATTTGCTATGAGAGGCATTATCTCATAAGGGAAATATTGGACAATCAAATTAATGGCTGCCTAGGCTTCAGGATGTCTTTTTACACTATATAAAGGTGGAAATTTACATTGGAAACTTTTAGTTTAGCTGTTAATGAAGTTTCGTTTTTTTAGTGCTGAAAATTCATTGTCTGCTGGCGCTGTACACTTTTTCTAAGTGTTGCAATATCTCATGAAGGAAATACTGGACAATCAAATTAATGACTTTCCAGGCTTCAGGATGCCTTTCTACACTATATAAAGGTGGAAATGTACATTGGAAACGTTTGGTTTAGCTGTTATAAAAGTTTGGTTTTTTAGTGCTGTAAATGCATTTTCAGCTCGCGCTGTACACATTTGCTATGAGAGGCATTATCTCATAAGGGAAATATTGGACAATCAAATTAATGACTGCCCAGGCTTCAGGATGTCTTTTTACACTATATAAAGGTGGAAATATACATTGGAAACGTTTAGTTTAGCTGTTAATGAAGTTTCGTTTTTTTAGTGCTGAAAATTCATTGTCTGCTGGCGCTGTACACTTTTTCTAAGTGTTGCAATATCTCATGAAGGAAATACTGGACAATCAAATTTATGACTTTCCAGGCTTCAGGATGCCTTTCTACACTATATAAAGGTGGAAATTTACATTGGAAACGTTTGGTTTAGCTGTTATAAAAGTTTGTTTTTTTAGTGCTGTAAATACATTTTCAGCTCGCGCTGTACACATTTGCTATGAGAGGCACTATCTCATAAGGGAAATATTGGACAATCAAATTAATGACTGCCCAGGCTTCAGGATGTCTTTTTACACTATATAAAGGTGGAAATTTACATTGGAAACGTTTGGTTTAGCTGTTATAAAAGTTTGGTTTTTTAGTGCTTAAAATGCATTTTCAGCTCGCACTGTACACATTTGCTATGTGAGGCATTATCTCATAAGGGAAATACTGGACAATCAAATTAATGACTTCCCAGGCTTCAGGATGCCTTTTTACACTCTATAAAGGTGGAAATTTACATTGGAAACGTTTGGTTTAGCTGTTATAAAAGTTTGTTTTTTTCGTGCTGTAAATGCATTTTCAGCTCGCGCTGTACACATTTGCAATGAGAGGCATTATCTCATAAGGGAAATATTGGACAATCAAATTAATGACTGCCCAGGCTTCAGGATGTCTTTTTACACTATATAAAGGTGGAAATTTACATTGGAAACGTTTAGTTTAGCTGTTAATGAAGTTTCGTTTTTTTTAGTGCTGAAAATTCATTGTCTGCTGGCGCTGTACACTTTTTCTAAGTGTTGCAATATCTCATGAAGGAAATACTGGACAATCAAATTAATGACTTTCCAGGCTTCAGGATGCCTTTCTACACTATATAAAGGTGGAAATTTACATTGGAAACGTTTGGTTTAGCTGTTATAAAAGTTTGGTTTTTTAGTGCTGTAAATGCATTTTCAGCTCGCGCTGTACACATTTGCTATGAGAGGCATTATCTCATAAGGGAAATATTGGACAATCAAATTAATGACTGCCCAGGCTTCAGGATGTCTTTTTACACTATATAAAGGTGGAAATTTACATTGGAAACGTTTGGTTTAGCTGTTATAAAAGTTTGGTTTTTTAGTGCTGTAAATGCATTTTCAGCTCGCGCTGTACACATTTGCTATGTGAGGCATTATCTCATAAGGGAAATACTGGACAATCAAATTAATGACTGCCCAGGCTTCAGGATGTCTTTTTACACTATATAAAGGTGGAAATTTACATTGGAAACGTTTGGTTTAGCTGTTATAAAAGTTTGTTTTTTTAGTGCTGAAAATGCATTTTCAGCTCGCACTGTACACATTTGCTATGTGAGGCATTATCTCATAAGGGAAATACTGGACAATCAAATTAATGACTTCGCAGGCTTCAGGATGCCTTTTTACACTCTATAAATGTGGAAATTTACATTGGAAACGTTTGGTTTAGCTGTTAATGAAGTTTCGTTTTTTTAGTGCTGAAAATTCATTGTCTGCTGGCGCTGTACACTTTTTCTAAGTGTTGCAATATCTCATGAAGGAAATACTGGACAATCAAATTAATGACTTTCCAGGCTTCAGGATGCCTTTCTACACTATATAAAGGTGGAAATGTACATTGGAAACGTTTGGTTTAGCTGTTATAAAAGTTTGTTTTTTTAGTGCTGTAAATGCATTTTCAGCTCGCGCTGTACACATTTGCTATGAGAGGCATTATCTCATAAGGGAAATATTGGACAATCAAATTAATGACTGCCCAGGCTTCAGGATGTCTTTTTACACTATATAAAGGTGGAAATTTACATTGGAAACGTTTGGTTTAGCTGTTATAAAAGTTTGGTTTTTTTAGTGCTGAAAATGCATTTTCAGCTCGCACTGTACACATTTGCTATGTGAGGCATTATCTCATAAGGGAAATACTGGACAATCAAATTAATGACTGCCCAGGCTTCAGGATGTCTTTTTACACTATATAAAGGTGGAAATTTACATTGGAAACGTTTGGTTTAGCTGTTATAAAAGTTTGGTTTTTTAGTGCTGAAAATGCATTTTCAGCTCGCACTGTACACATTTGCTATGTGAGGCATTATCTCATAAGGGAAATACTGGACAATCAAATTAATGACTTCCCAGGCTTCAGGATGCCTTTTTACACTCTATAAATGTGGAAATTTACATTGGAAACGTTTGGTTTAGCTGTTAATGAAGTTTCGTTTTTTTAGTGCTGAAAATTCATTGTCTGCTGGCGCTGTACACTTTTTCTAAGTGTTGCAATATCTCATGAAGGAAATACTGGACAATCAAATTAATGACTTTCCAGGCTTCATGATGCCTTTCTACACTATATAAAGGTGGGAATTTACATTGGAAACGTTTGGTTTAGCTGTTATAAAAGTTTGGTTTTTTAGTGCTGTAAATGCATTTTCAGCTCGCGCTGTACACATTTGCTATGAGAGGCATTATCTCATAAGGGAAATACTGGACAATCAAATTAATGACTGCCCAGGCTTCAGGATGTCTTTTTACACTATATAAAGGTGGAAATTTACATTGGAAACGTTTGGTTTAGCTGTTATAAAAGTTTGGTTTTTTAGTGCTGAAAATGCATTTTCAGCTCGCACTGTACACATTTGCTATGTGAGGCATTATCTCATAAGGGAAATACTGGACAATCAAATTAATGACTTCCCAGGCTTCAGGATGCCTTTTTACACTCTATAAATGTGGAAATTTACATTGGAAACGTTTGGTTTAGCTGTTAATGAAGTTTCGTTTTTTTAGTGCTGAAAATTCATTGTCTGCTGGCGCTGTACACTTTTTCTAAGTGTTGCAATATCTCATGAAGGAAATACTGGACAATCAAATTAATGACTTTCCAGGCTTCAGGATGCCTTTCTACACTATATAAAGGTGGAAATTTACATTTGAAACGTTTGGTTTAGCTGTTATAAAAGTTTGTTTTTTTAGTGCTGTAAATGCATTTTCAGCTCGCGCTGTACACATTTGCTATGAGAGGCATTATCTCATAAGGGAAATATTGGACAATCAAATTAATGACTGCCCAGGCTTCAGGATGTCTTTTTACACTATATAAAGGTGGAAATTTACATTGGAAACGTTTGGTTTAGCTGTTATAAAAGTTTGGTTTTTTAGTGCTTAAAATGCATTTTCAGCTCGCACTGTACACATTTGCTATGTGAGGCATTATCTCATAAGGGAAATATTGGACAATCAAATTAATGACTGCCCAGGCTTCAGGATGTCTTTTTACACTATATAAAGGTGGAAATTTACATTGGAAACGTTTGGTTTAGCTGTTATAAAAGTTTGGTTTTTTAGTGCTGAAAATGCATTTTCAGCTCGCACTGTACACATTTGCTATGTGAGGCATTATCTCATAAGGGAAATACTGGACAATCAAATTAATGACTTCCCAGGCTTCAGGATGCCTTTTTACACTCTATAAATGTGGAAATTTACATTGGAAACGTTTGGTTTAGCTGTTAATGAAGTTTCGTTTTTTTAGTGCTGAAAATTCATTGTCTGCTGGCGCTGTACACTTTTTCTAAGTGTTGCAATATCTCATGAAGGAAATACTGGACAATCAAATTAATGACTTTCCAGGCTTCAGGATGCCTTTCTACACTATATAAAGGTGGAAATTTACATTGGAAACGTTTGGTTTAGCTGTTAATGAAGTTTCGTTTTTTTTAGTGCTGAAAATTCATTGTCTGCTGGCGCTGTACACTTTTTCTAAGTGTTGCAATATCTCATGAAGGAAATACTGGACAATCAAATTAATGACTTTCCAGGCTTCAGGATGCCTTTCTACACTATATAAAGGTGGAAATTTACATTGGAAACGTTTGGTTTAGCTGTTATAAAAGTTTGGTTTTTTAGTGCTGTAAATGCATTTTCAGCTCGCGCTGTACACATTTGCTATGAGAGGCATTATCTCATAAGGGAAATATTGGACAATCAAATTAATGACTGCCCAGGCTTCAGGATGTCTTTTTACACTATATAAAGGTGGAAATATACATTGGAAACGTTTAGTTTAGCTGTTAATGAAGTTTCGTTTTTTTAGTGCTGAAAATTCATTGTCTGCTGGCGCTGTACACTTTTTCTAAGTGTTGCAATATCTCATGAAGGAAATACTGGACAATCAAATTTATGACTTTCCAGGCTTCAGGATGCCTTTCTACACTATATAAAGGTGGAAATTTACATTGGAAACGTTTGGTTTAGCTGTTATAAAAGTTTGTTTTTTTAGTGCTGTAAATACATTTTCAGCTCGCGCTGTACACATTTGCTATGAGAGGCACTATCTCATAAGGGAAATATTGGACAATCAAATTAATGACTGCCCAGGCTTCAGGATGTCTTTTTACACTATATAAAGGTGGAAATTTACATTGGAAACGTTTGGTTTAGCTGTTATAAAAGTTTGGTTTTTTAGTGCTTACAATGCATTTTCAGCTCGCACTGTACACATTTGCTATGTGAGGCATTATCTCATAAGGGAAATACTGGACAATCAAATTAATGACTTCCCAGGCTTCAGGATGCCTTTTTACACTCTATAAAGGTGGAAATTTACATTGGAAACGTTTGGTTTAGCTGTTATAAAAGTTTGTTTTTTTCGTGCTGTAAATGCATTTTCAGCTCGCGCTGTACACATTTGCAATGAGAGGCATTATCTCATAAGGGAAATATTGGACAATCAAATTAATGACTGCCCAGGCTTCAGGATGTCTTTTTACACTATATAAAGGTGGAAATTTACATTGGAAACGTTTAGTTTAGCTGTTAATGAAGTTTCGTTTTTTTTAGTGCTGAAAATTCATTGTCTGCTGGCGCTGTACACTTTTTCTAAGTGTTGCAATATCTCATGAAGGAAATACTGGACAATCAAATTAATGACTTTCCAGGCTTCAGGATGCCTTTCTACACTATATAAAGGTGGAAATTTACATTGGAAACGTTTGGTTTAGCTGTTATAAAAGTTTGGTTTTTTAGTGCTGTAAATGCATTTTCAGCTCGCGCTGTACACATTTGCTATGAGAGGCATTATCTCATAAGGGAAATATTGGACAATCAAATTAATGACTGCCCAGGCTTCAGGATGTCTTTTTACACTATATAAAGGTGGAAATTTACATTGGAAACGTTTGGTTTAGCTGTTATAAAAGTTTGGTTTTTTAGTGCTGTAAATGCATTTTCAGCTCGCGCTGTACACATTTGCTATGTGAGGCATTATCTCATAAGGGAAATACTGGACAATCAAATTAATGACTGCCCAGGCTTCAGGATGTCTTTTTACACTATATAAAGGTGGAAATTTACATTGGAAACGTTTGGTTTAGCTGTTATAAAAGTTTGTTTTTTTAGTGCTGAAAATGCATTTTCAGCTCGCACTGTACACATTTGCTATGTGAGGCATTATCTCATAAGGGAAATACTGGACAATCAAATTAATGACTTCGCAGGCTTCAGGATGCCTTTTTACACTCTATAAATGTGGAAATTTACATTGGAAACGTTTGGTTTAGCTGTTAATGAAGTTTCGTTTTTTTAGTGCTGAAAATTCATTGTCTGCTGGCGCTGTACACTTTTTCTAAGTGTTGCAATATCTCATGAAGGAAATACTGGACAATCAAATTAATGACTTTCCAGGCTTCAGGATGCCTTTCTACACTATATAAAGGTGGAAATGTACATTGGAAACGTTTGGTTTAGCTGTTATAAAAGTTTGTTTTTTTAGTGCTGTAAATGCATTTTCAGCTCGCGCTGTACACATTTGCTATGAGAGGCATTATCTCATAAGGGAAATATTGGACAATCAAATTAATGACTGCCCAGGCTTCAGGATGTCTTTTTACACTATATAAAGGTGGAAATTTACATTGGAAACGTTTGGTTTAGCTGTTATAAAAGTTTGGTTTTTTTAGTGCTGAAAATGCATTTTCAGCTCGCACTGTACACATTTGCTATGTGAGGCATTATCTCATAAGGGAAATACTGGACAATCAAATTAATGACTGCCCAGGCTTCAGGATGTCTTTTTACACTATATAAAGGTGGAAATTTACATTGGAAACGTTTGGTTTAGCTGTTATAAAAGTTTGGTTTTTTAGTGCTGAAAATGCATTTTCAGCTCGCACTGTACACATTTGCTATGTGAGGCATTATCTCATAAGGGAAATACTGGACAATCAAATTAATGACTTCCCAGGCTTCAGGATGCCTTTTTACACTCTATAAATGTGGAAATTTACATTGGAAACGTTTGGTTTAGCTGTTAATGAAGTTTCGTTTTTTTAGTGCTGAAAATTCATTGTCTGCTGGCGCTGTACACTTTTTCTAAGTGTTGCAATATCTCATGAAGGAAATACTGGACAATCAAATTAATGACTTTCCAGGCTTCATGATGCCTTTCTAC
This sequence comes from Idiotropiscis lumnitzeri, assembly GCF_059441095.1. Lineage (NCBI taxonomy): Eukaryota > Metazoa > Chordata > Actinopteri > Syngnathiformes > Syngnathidae > Idiotropiscis > Idiotropiscis lumnitzeri. Next base: position 313,446 of record NW_028283647.1, read on the forward strand.
ACTATATAAAGGTGGGAATTTACATTGGAAACGTTTGGTTTAGCTGTTATAAAAGTTTGGTTTTTTAGTGCTGTAAATGCATTTTCAGCTCGCGCTGTACACATTTGCTATGAGAGGCATTATCTCATAAGGGAAATATTGGACAATCAAATTAATGACTGCCCAGGCTTCAGGATGTCTTTTTACACTATATAAAGGTCGAAATTTACATTGGAAACGTTTAGTTTAGCTGTTATAAAAGTTTGTTTTTTTAGTGCTGTAAATGCATTTTCAGCTCGCGCTGTACACATTTGCTATGTGAGGCATTATCTCATAAGGGAAATACTGGACAATCAAATTAATGACTGCCCAGGCTTCAGGATGTCTTTTTACACTATATAAAGGTGGAAATTTACATTGGAAACGTTTGGTTTAGCTGTTATAAAAGTTTGGTTTTTTAGTGCTGAAAATGCATTTTCAGCTCGCACTGTACACATTTGCTATGTGAGGCATTATCTCATAAGGGAAATACTGGACAATCAAATTAATGACTTCCCAGGCTTCAGGATGCCTTTTTACACTCTATAAATGTGGAAATTTACATTGGAAACGTTTGGTTTAGCTGTTAATGAAGTTTCGTTTTTTTAGTGCTGAAAATTCATTGTCTGCTGGCGCTGTACACTTTTTCTAAGTGTTGCAATATCTCATGAAGGAAATACTGGACAATCAAATTAATGACTTTCCAGGCTTCAGGATGCCTTTCTACACTATATAAAGGTGGAAATTTACATTTGAAACGTTTGGTTTAGCTGTTATAAAAGTTTGTTTTTTTAGTGCTGTAAATGCATTTTCAGCTCGCGCTGTACACATTTGCTATGAGAGGCATTATCTCATAAGGGAAATATTGGACAATCAAATTAATGACTGCCCAGGCTTCAGGATGTCCTTTTACACTATATAAAGGTGGAAATTTACATTGGAAACGTTTGGTTTAGCTGTTATAAAAGTTTGGTTTTTTAGTGCTTAAAATGCATTTTCAGCTCGCACTGTACACATTTGCTATGTGAGGCATTATCTCATAAGGGAAATATTGGACAATCAAATTAATGACTGCCCAGGCTTCAGGATGTCTTTTTACACTATATAAAGGTGGAAATTTACATTGGAAACGTTTGGTTTAGCTGTTATAAAAGTTTGGTTTTTTAGTGCTGAAAATGCATTTTCAGCTCGCACTGTACACATTTGCTATGTGAGGCATTATCTCATAAGGGAAATACTGGACAATCAAATTAATGACTTCCCAGGCTTCAGGATGCCTTTTTACACTCTATAAATGTGGAAATTTACATTGGAAACGTTTGGTTTAGCTGTTAATGAAGTTTCGTTTTTTTAGTGCTGAAAATTCATTGTCTGCTGGCGCTGTACACTTTTTCTAAGTGTTGCAATATCTCATGAAGGAAATACTGGACAATCAAATTAATGACTTTCCAGGCTTCAGGATGCCTTTCTACACTATATAAAGGTGGAAATTTACATTGGAAACGTTTGGTTTAGCTGTTAATGAAGTTTCGTTTTTTTTAGTGCTGAAAATTCATTGTCTGCTGGCGCTGTACACTTTTTCTAAGTGTTGCAATATCTCATGAAGGAAATACTGGACAATCAAATTAATGACTTTCCAGGCTTCAGGATGCCTTTCTACACTATATAAAGGTGGAAATTTACATTGGAAACGTTTGGTTTAGCTGTTATAAAAGTTTGGTTTTTTAGTGCTGTAAATGCATTTTCAGCTCGCGCTGTACACATTTGCTATGAGAGGCATTATCTCATAAGGGAAATATTGGACAATCAAATTAATGACTGCCCAGGCTTCAGGATGTCTTTTTACACTATATAAAGGTGGAAATATACATTGGAAACGTTTAGTTTAGCTGTTAATGAAGTTTCGTTTTTTTAGTGCTGAAAATTCATTGTCTGCTGGCGCTGTACACTTTTTCTAAGTGTTGCAATATCTCATGAAGGAAATACTGGACAATCAAATTTATGACTTTCCAGGCTTCAGGATGCCTTTCTACACTATATAAAGGTGGAAATTTACATTGGAAACGTTTGGTTTAGCTGTTATAAAAGTTTGTTTTTTTAGTGCTGTAAATACATTTTCAGCTCGCGCTGTACACATTTGCTATGAGAGGCACTATCTCATAAGGGAAATATTGGACAATCAAATTAATGACTGCCCAGGCTTCAGGATGTCTTTTTACACTATATAAAGGTGGAAATTTACATTGGAAACGTTTGGTTTAGCTGTTATAAAAGTTTGGTTTTTTAGTGCTTAAAATGCATTTTCAGCTCGCACTGTACACATTTGCTATGTGAGGCATTATCTCATAAGGGAAATACTGGACAATCAAATTAATGACTTCCCAGGCTTCAGGATGCCTTTTTACACTCTATAAAGGTGGAAATTTACATTGGAAACGTTTGGTTTAGCTGTTATAAAAGTTTGTTTTTTTCGTGCTGTAAATGCATTTTCAGCTCGCGCTGTACACATTTGCAATGAGAGGCATTATCTCATAAGGGAAATATTGGACAATCAAATTAATGACTGCCCAGGCTTCAGGATGTCTTTTTACACTATATAAAGGTGGAAATTTACATTGGAAACGTTTAGTTTAGCTGTTAATGAAGTTTCGTTTTTTTTAGTGCTGAAAATTCATTGTCTGCTGGCGCTGTACACTTTTTCTAAGTGTTGCAATATCTCATGAAGGAAATACTGGACAATCAAATTAATGACTTTCCAGGCTTCAGGATGCCTTTCTACACTATATAAAGGTGGAAATTTACATTGGAAACGTTTGGTTTAGCTGTTATAAAAGTTTGGTTTTTTAGTGCTGTAAATGCATTTTCAGCTCGCGCTGTACACATTTGCTATGAGAGGCATTATCTCATAAGGGAAATATTGGACAATCAAATTAATGACTGCCCAGGCTTCAGGATGTCTTTTTACACTATATAAAGGTGGAAATTTACATTGGAAACGTTTGGTTTAGCTGTTATAAAAGTTTGGTTTTTTAGTGCTGTAAATGCATTTTCAGCTCGCGCTGTACACATTTGCTATGTGAGGCATTATCTCATAAGGGAAATACTGGACAATCAAATTAATGACTGCCCAGGCTTCAGGATGTCTTTTTACACTATATAAAGGTGGAAATTTACATTGGAAACGTTTGGTTTAGCTGTTATAAAAGTTTGTTTTTTTAGTGCTGAAAATGCATTTTCAGCTCGCACTGTACACATTTGCTATGTGAGGCATTATCTCATAAGGGAAATACTGGACAATCAAATTAATGACTTCGCAGGCTTCAGGATGCCTTTTTACACTCTATAAATGTGGAAATTTACATTGGAAACGTTTGGTTTAGCTGTTAATGAAGTTTCGTTTTTTTAGTGCTGAAAATTCATTGTCTGCTGGCGCTGTACACTTTTTCTAAGTGTTGCAATATCTCATGAAGGAAATACTGGACAATCAAATTAATGACTTTCCAGGCTTCAGGATGCCTTTCTACACTATATAAAGGTGGAAATGTACATTGGAAACGTTTGGTTTAGCTGTTATAAAAGTTTGTTTTTTTAGTGCTGTAAATGCATTTTCAGCTCGCGCTGTACACATTTGCTATGAGAGGCATTATCTCATAAGGGAAATATTGGACAATCAAATTAATGACTGCCCAGGCTTCAGGATGTCTTTTTACACTATATAAAGGTGGAAATTTACATTGGAAACGTTTGGTTTAGCTGTTATAAAAGTTTGGTTTTTTTAGTGCTGAAAATGCATTTTCAGCTCGCACTGTACACATTTGCTATGTGAGGCATTATCTCATAAGGGAAATACTGGACAATCAAATTAATGACTGCCCAGGCTTCAGGATGTCTTTTTACACTATATAAAGGTGGAAATTTACATTGGAAACGTTTGGTTTAGCTGTTATAAAAGTTTGGTTTTTTAGTGCTGAAAATGCATTTTCAGCTCGCACTGTACACATTTGCTATGTGAGGCATTATCTCATAAGGGAAATACTGGACAATCAAATTAATGACTTCCCAGGCTTCAGGATGCCTTTTTACACTCTATAAATGTGGAAATTTACATTGGAAACGTTTGGTTTAGCTGTTAATGAAGTTTCGTTTTTTTAGTGCTGAAAATTCATTGTCTGCTGGCGCTGTACACTTTTTCTAAGTGTTGCAATATCTCATGAAGGAAATACTGGACAATCAAATTAATGACTTTCCAGGCTTCATGATGCCTTTCTACACTATATAAAGGTGGGAATTTACATTGGAAACGTTTGGTTTAGCTGTTATAAAAGTTTGGTTTTTTAGTGCTGTAAATGCATTTTCAGCTCGCGCTGTACACATTTGCTATGAGAGGCATTATCTCATAAGGGAAATATTGGACAATCAAATTAATGACTGCCCAGGCTTCAGGATGTCTTTTTACACTATATAAAGGTCGAAATTTACATTGGAAACGTTTAGTTTAGCTGTTATAAAAGTTTGTTTTTTTAGTGCTGTAAATGCATTTTCAGCTCGCGCTGTACACATTTGCTATGTGAGGCATTATCTCATAAGGGAAATACTGGACAATCAAATTAATGACTGCCCAGGCTTCAGGATGTCTTTTTACACTATATAAAGGTGGAAATTTACATTGGAAACGTTTGGTTTAGCTGTTATAAAAGTTTGGTTTTTTAGTGCTGAAAATGCATTTTCAGCTCGCACTGTACACATTTGCTATGTGAGGCATTATCTCATAAGGGAAATACTGGACAATCAAATTAATGACTTCCCAGGCTTCAGGATGCCTTTTTACACTCTATAAATGTGGAAATTTACATTGGAAACGTTTGGTTTAGCTGTTAATGAAGTTTCGTTTTTTTAGTGCTGAAAATTCATTGTCTGCTGGCGCTGTACACTTTTTCTAAGTGTTGCAATATCTCATGAAGGAAATACTGGACAATCAAATTAATGACTTTCCAGGCTTCAGGATGCCTTTCTACACTATATAAAGGTGGAAATTTACATTTGAAACGTTTGGTTTAGCTGTTATAAAAGTTTGTTTTTTTAGTGCTGTAAATGCATTTTCAGCTCGCGCTGTACACATTTGCTATGAGAGGCATTATCTCATAAGGGAAATATTGGACAATCAAATTAATGACTGCCCAGGCTTCAGGATGTCTTTTTACACTATATAAAGGTGGAAATTTACATTGGAAACGTTTGGTTTAGCTGTTATAAAAGTTTGGTTTTTTAGTGCTTAAAATGCATTTTCAGCTCGCACTGTACACATTTGCTATGTGAGGCATTATCTCATAAGGGAAATATTGGACAATCAAATTAATGACTGCCCAGGCTTCAGGATGTCTTTTTACACTATATAAAGGTGGAAATTTACATTGGAAACGTTTGGTTTAGCTGTTATAAAAGTTTGGTTTTTTAGTGCTGAAAATGCATTTTCAGCTCGCACTGTACACATTTGCTATGTGAGGCATTATCTCATAAGGGAAATACTGGACAATCAAATTAATGACTTCCCAGGCTTCAGGATGCCTTTTTACACTCTATAAATGTGGAAATTTACATTGGAAACGTTTGGTTTAGCTGTTAATGAAGTTTCGTTTTTTTAGTGCTGAAAATTCATTGTCTGCTGGCGCTGTACACTTTTTCTAAGTGTTGCAATATCTCATGAAGGAAATACTGGACAATCAAATTAATGACTTTCCAGGCTTCAGGATGCCTTTCTACACTATATAAAGGTGGAAATTTACATTGGAAACGTTTGGTTTAGCTGTTAATGAAGTTTCGTTTTTTTTAGTGCTGAAAATTCATTGTCTGCTGGCGCTGTACACTTTTTCTAAGTGTTGCAATATCTCATGAAGGAAATACTGGACAATCAAATTAATGACTTTCCAGGCTTCAGGATGCCTTTCTACACTATATAAAGGTGGAAATTTACATTGGAAACGTTTGGTTTAGCTGTTATAAAAGTTTGGTTTTTTAGTGCTGTAAATGCATTTTCAGCTCGCGCTGTACACATTTGCTATGAGAGGCATTATCTCATAAGGGAAATATTGGACAATCAAATTAATGACTGCCCAGGCTTCAGGATGTCTTTTTACACTATATAAAGGTGGAAATTTACATTGGAAACGTTTGGTTTAGCTGTTATAAAAGTTTGTTTTTTTAGTGCTGTAAATGCATTTTCAGCTCGCGCTGTACACATTTGCTATGAGAGGCATTATCTCATAAGGGAAATATTGGACAATCAAATTAATGGCTGCCCAGGCTTCAGGATGTCTTTTTACACTATATAAAGGTGGAAATTTACATTGGAAACGTTTAGTTTAGCTGTTAATGAAGTTTCGTTATTTTAGTGCTGAAAATTCATTGTCTGCTGGCGCTGTACACTTTTTCTAAGTGTTGCAATATCTCATGAAGGAAATACTGGACAATCAAATTAATGACTTTCCAGGCTTCAGGATGCCTTTCTACACTATATAAAGGTGGAAATTTACATTGGAAACGTTTGGTTTAGCTGTTATAAAAGTTTGTTTTTTTCGTGCTGTAAATGCATTTTCAGCTCGCACTGTACACATTTGCTATGTGAGGCATTATCTCATAAGGGAAATACTGGACAATCAAATTAATGACTTCCCAGGCTTCAGGATGCCTTTTTACACTCTATAAATGTGGAAATTTACATTGGAAACGTTTGGTTTAGCTGTTAATGAAGTTTCGTTTTTTTAGTGCTGAAAATTCATTGTCTGCTGGCGCTGTACACTTTTTCTAAGTGTTGCAATATCTCATGAAGGAAATACTGGACAATCAAATTAATGACTTTCCAGGCTTCAGGATGCCTTTCTACACTATATAAAGGTGGAAATTTACATTGGAAACGTTTGGTTTAGCTGTTATAAAAGTTTGGTTTTTTAGTGCTGTAAATGCATTTTCAGCTCGCGCTGTACACATTTGCTATGAGAGGCATTATCTCATAAGGGAAATATTGGACAATCAAATTAATGACTGCCCAGGCTTCAGGATGTCTTTTTACACTATATAAGGGTGGAAATTTACATTGGAAACGTTTAGTTTAGCTGTTAATGAAGTTTCGTTTTTTTAGTGCTGAAAATTCATTGTCTGCTGGCGCTGTACACTTTTTCTAAGTGTTGCAATATCTCATGAAGGAAATACTGGACAATCAAATTAATGACTTTCCAGGCGTCAGGATGCCTTTCTACACTATATAAAGGTGGAAATGTACATTGGAAACGTTTGGTTTAGCTGTTATAAAAGTTTGGTTTTTTTAGTGCTGTAAATGCATTTTCAGCTCGCGCTGTACACATTTGCTATGAGAGGCATTATCTCATAAGGGAAATATTGGACAATCAAATTAATGACTGCCCAGGCTTCAGGATGTCTTTTTACACTATATAAAGGTGGAAATATACATTGGAAACGTTTAGTTTAGCTGTTAATGAAGTTTCGTTTTTTTAGTGCTGAAAATTCATTGTCTGCTGGCGCTGTACACTTTTTCTAAGTGTTGCAATATCTCATGAAGGAAATACTGGACAATCAAATTTATGACTTTCCAGGCTTCAGGATGCCTTTCTACACTATATAAAGGTGGAAATTTACATTGGAAACGTTTGGTTTAGCTGTTATAAAAGTTTGTTTTTTTAGTGCTGTAAATACATTTTCAGCTCGCGCTGTACACATTTCCTATGAGAGGCATTATCTCATAAGGGAAATATTGGACAATCAAATTAATGACTGCCCAGGCTTCAGGATGTCTTTTTACACTATATAAAGGTGGAAATCTACATTGGAAACGTTTGGTTTAGCTGTTATAAAAGTTTGGTTTTTTAGTGCTTAAAATGCATTTTCAGCTCGCACTGTACACATTTGCTATGTGAGGCATTATCTCATAAGGGAAATACTGGACAATCAAATTAATGACTTCCCAGGCTTCAGGATGCCTTTTTACACTCTATAAATGTGGAAATTTACATTGGAAACGTTTGGTTTAGCTGTTAATGAAGTTTCGTTTTTTTAGTGCTGAAAATTCATTGTCTGCTGGCGCTGTACACTTTTTCTAAGTGTTGCAATATCTCATGAAGGAAATACTGGACAATCAAATTAATGACTTCCCAGGCTTCAGGATGCCTTTTTACACTCTATAAAGGTGGAAATTTACATTGGAAACGTTTGGTTTAGCTGTTATAAAAGTTTGTTTTTTTCGTGCTGTAAATGCATTTTCAGCTCGCGCTGTACACATTTGCAATGAGAGGCATTATCTCATAAGGGAAATATTGGACAATCAAATTAATGACTGCCCAGGCTTCAGGATGTCTTTTTACACTATATAAAGGTGGAAATTTACATTGGAAACGTTTAGTTTAGCTGTTAATGAAGTTTCGTTTTTTTTAGTGCTGAAAATTCATTGTCTGCTGGCGCTGTACACTTTTTCTAAGTGTTGCAATATCTCATGAAGGAAATACTGGACAATCAAATTAATGACTTTCCAGGCTTCAGGATGCCTTTCTACACTATATAAAGGTGGAAATTTACATTTGAAACGTTTGGTTTAGCTGTTATAAAAGTTTGGTTTTTTAGTGCTGTAAATGCATTTTCAGCTCGCGCTGTACACATTTGCTATGAGAGGCATTATCTCATAAGGGAAATATTGGACAATCAAATTAATGACTGCCCAGGCTTCAGGATGTCTTTTTACACTATATAAAGGTGGAAATTTACATTGGAAACGTTTGGTTTAGCTGTTATAAAAGTTTGTTTTTTTAGTGCTGAAAATGCATTTTCAGCTCGCACTGTACACATTTGCTATGTGAGGCATTATCTCATAAGGGAAATACTGGACAATCAAATTAATGACTTCCCAGGCTTCAGGATGCCTTTTTACACTCTATAAATGTGGAAATTTACATTGGAAACGTTTGGTTTAGCTGTTAATGAAGTTTCGTTTTTTTAGTGCTGAAAATTCATTGTCTGCTGGCGCTGTACACTTTTTCTAAGTGTTGCAATATCTCATGAAGGAAATACTGGACAATCAAATTAATGACTTTCCAGGCTTCAGGATGCCTTTCTACACTATATAAAGGTGGAAATTTACATTGGAAACGTTTGGTTTAGCTGTTAATGAACTTTCGTTTTTTTTAGTGCTGAAAATTCATTGTCTGCTGGCGCTGTACACTTTTTCTAAGTGTTGCAATATCTCATGAAGGAAATACTGGACAATCAAATTAATGACTTTCCAGGCTTCAGGATGCCTTTCTACACTATATAAAGGTGGAAATTTACATTGGAAACGTTTGGTTTAGCTGTTATAAAAGTTTGTTTTTTTAGTGCTGTAAATGCATTTTCAGCTCGCGCTGTACACATTTGCTATGAGAGGCATTATCTCATAAGGGAAATATTGGACAATCAAATTAATGGCTGCCGAGGCTTCAGGATGTCTTTTTACACTATATAAAGGTGGAAATTTACATTGGAAACGTTTAGTTTAGCTGTTAAAATGAAGTTTCGTTTTTTTAGTGCTGAAAATTCATTGTCTGCTGGCGCTGTACACTTTTTCTAAGTGTTGCAATATCTCATGAAGGAAATACTGGACAATCAAATTAATGACTTTCCAGGCTTCAGGATGCCTTTCTACACTATATAAAGGTGGAAATTTACATTGGAAACGTTTGGTTTAGCTGTTATAAAAGTTTGTTTTTTTAGTGCTGTAAATGCATTTTCAGCTCGCACTGTACACATTTGCTATGTGAGGCATTATCTCATAAGGGAAATACTGGACAATCAAATTAATGACTTCCCAGGCTTCAGGATGCCTTTTTACACTCTATAAATGTGGAAATTTACATTGGAAACGTTTGGTTTAGCTGTTAATGAAGTTTCGTTTTTTTAGTGCTGAAAATTCATTGTCTGCTGGCGCTGTACACTTTTTCTAAGTGTTGCAATATCTCATGAAGGAAATACTGGACAATCAAATTAATGACTTTCCAGGCTTCAGGATGCCTTTCTACACTATATAAAGGTGAAAATTTACATTGGAAACGTTTGGTTTAGCTGTTATAAAAGTTTGGTTTTTTGGTGCTGTAAATGCATTTTCAGCTCGCGCTGTACACATTTGCTATGAGAGGCATTATCTCATAAGGGAAATATTGGACAATCAAATTAATGACTGCCCAGGCTTCAGGATGTCTTTTTACACTATATAAAAGTGGAAATTTACATTGGAAACGTTTGGTTTAGCTGTTATAAAAGTTTGTTTTTTTAGTGCTGTAAATGCATTTTCAGCTCGCACTGTACACATTTGCTATGAGAGGCATTATCTCATAAGGGAAATATTGGACAATCAAATTAATGACTGCCCAGGCTTCAGGATGTCTTTTTACACTATATAAGGGTGGAAATTTACATTGGAAACGTTTAGTTTAGCTGTTAATGAAGTTTCGTTTTTTTAGTGCTGAAAATTCATTGTCTGCTGGCGCTGTACACTTTTTCTAAGTGTTGCAATATCTCATGAAGGAAATACTGGACAATCAAATTAATGACTTTCCAGGCTTCAGGATGTCTTTTTACACTATATAAGGGTGGAAATTTACATTGGAAACGTTTAGTTTAGCTGTTAATGAAGTTTCGTTTTTTTAGTGCTGAAAATTCATTGTCTGCTGGCGCTGTACACTTTTTCTAAGTGTTGCAATATCTCATGAAGGAAATACTGGACAATCAAATTAATGACTTTCCAGGCTTCAGGATGCCTTTCTACACTATATAAAGGTGGAAATTTACATTTGAAACGTTTGGTTTAGCTGTTATAAAAGTTTGGTTTTTTAGTGCTGTAAATGCATTTTAAGCTCGCGCTGTACACATTTGCTATGAGAGGCATTATCTCATAAGGGAAATATTGGACAATCAAATTAATGACTGCCCAGGCTTCAGGATGTCTTTTTACACTATATAAAGATGGAAATTTACATTGGAAACGTTTGGTTTAGCTGTTATAAAAGTTTGGTTTTTTAGTGCTGAAAATGCATTTTCAGCTCGCACTGTACACATTTGCTATGTGAGGCATTATCTCATGAAGGAAATACTGGACAATCAAATTAATGACTTCCCAGGCTTCAGGATGCCTTTTTACACTCTATAAATGTGGAAATTTACATTGGAAACGTTTGGTTTAGCTGTTAATGAAGTTTCGTTTTTTTAGTGCTGAAAATTCATTGTCTGCTGGCGCTGTACACTTTTTCTAAGTGTTGCAATATCTCATGAAGGAAATACTGGACAATCAAATTAATGACTTTCCAGGCTTCAGGATGCCTTTCTACACTATATAAAGGTGGAAATTTACATTGGAAACGTTTGGTTTAGCTGTTAATGAAGTTTCGTTTTTTTTAGTGCTGAAAATTCATTGTCTGCTGGCGCTGTACAGTTTTTCTAAGTGTTGCAATATCTCATGAAGGAAATACTGGACAATCAAATTAATGACTTTCCAGGCTTCAGGATGCCTTTCTACACTATATAAAGGTGGAAATTTACATTGGAAACGTTTGGTTTAGCTGTTATAAAAGTTTGGTTTTTTAGTGCTGTAAATGCATTTTCAGCTCGCGCTGTACACATTTGCTATGAGAGGCATTATCTCATAAGGGAAATATTGGACAATCAAATTAATGACTTTCCAGGCTTCAGGATGCCTTTCTACACTATATAAAGGTGGAAATTTACATTGGAAACGTTTGGTTTAGCTGTTATAAAAGTTTGGTTTTTTAGTGCTGTAAATGCATTGTCTGCTGGCGCTGTACACTTTTTCTAAGTGTTGCAATATCTCATGAAGGAAATACTGGACAATCAAATTAATGACTTTCCAGGCTTCAGGATGCCTTTCTACACTATATAAAGGTGGAAATTTACATTTGAAACGTTTGGTTTAGCTGTTATAAAAGTTTGGTTTTTTAGTGCTGTAAATGCATTTTCAGCTCGCGCTGTACACATTTGCTATGAGAGGCATTATCTCATAAGGGAAATATTGGACAATCAAATTAATGACTGCCCAGGCTTCAGGATGTCTTTTTACACTATATAAAGGTGGAATCTTTCATTGGAAACGTTTGGTTTAGCTGTTATAGAAGTTTGGGTTTTTATTGTGCTGCAAATGCATTTTCAGCTTGCGCTGTGCACATTTGCAAAGTGAGGCAATATCTCATAAGGGAAATACTGGACAATCAAATTAATGACTGTCCAGTCTTCAGTATGTCAGTTTACACTATATAAAGGAAGAAATTTACATTGGAAACGTTGAATTAAGCTGTTATAGAAATGTGGTAGTTTAGTACTGCAAATGCATTTTCAGCTCGCGCTGTACACATTTTCTAAGTGAAGCATTATCTCATGAGGGAAAGACTGGACAATCAAATTAATGACTGTCCAGTCTTCAGTATGTCAGTTTACACTATTGTTAGGTTGAAGATATATTTTATCCCATATTTTACTCTATTAGTATTGCAAAAGAATTGTTCCACAGCGTGACCTATGTTTGACCATATGGATGAGAAGACTTCAAGAGAAGCGGATGCCTGAAGACAGGATCAACGTCTACAACATCAAAGGAGGTGTGCCGAGACACACCTCTGAACCAAAAGGACTGAGACTTTAGTGCCAGAGCACTAAAAGGCATATCTGCCTTTTCAATCAGTAAATGACTGCCATTGATGTCTGTCTTTCCTCTTGTGTCTGAAATGTTTACATGTTCCTGCTGGTGCTCCCCCCTTCGTTCCTTAGTGCAAATACATTGTATTGTTTAGGGACTTCCCAAATAAAATAGAGGGCTCGGCGGAGTGTGCTCCAGAACGAAGTTGGAGATGTAACTGAGCACACCTCCGTTCGTTCTCCTCGCGAGTAAAAGATCAACTCTTGTCTTCCTTTCATTCATTTTGCCTTTGTTCAGTGAATGCTTAGGTGATTGAACCTGACATTATTTTGGTCCTTCGAGCGGGAAGCCAAGATACCTGAGGATTCCAGCGGGTGTGGTGAACTCCAGAAAGACCATGGCCATGGCAGGCTCACTAGAGAGAGCCTAAAAATCCTTTTCCAGGACTGGACCTCACCCCACCAGCTGGGATCTGACGGTTGACGGCGATCCAATGGAGGGAAGACAACAGTGGTGAGATATTTTTTTTTAGGGGGGAAGTGACTGACTGGAGGTCATTGCGCGTTAAGAATAAATAAATAAGTGTTCAGAATAAATAAATGAGCATTAAGAATAAATAAATAAAAATAAAACATAAAAAAGAAAAAAAAGCAAAGAAAGACATGAAGTAGAGATGAAATAAGAAAAGAGAAAGAAAGAAAGATAGATAGAGAAAAGAGAAAGAAATTGTGTATAGATAAGAAATCCTGTGCATACTAGTCGATGGCAGGTCCATGAAGGACAGTGGAGTGAGAAATAAAAAAACCCTGTGAATACTAGTCAATGGCAGGTATATGACGGCGGAGTCCGAGAAATTCCGTGGAGAAAGTAGGACGGCGGAGTCTGTGTGTACACTTAAATTCCGTGTGTGAATGTTTGCGCAAACCGTATGTAAAGTGAGTGAACGGTGTGATTGGGGATTACAAATACCACTTGGTATTTTATCCGATGTAATACAGTAGGGTTGTACACAGCAGACTGGTGTGGATGCAAAGGCAATAATTCTCCACCTGAAAAGGTTGAATTGAGAATTACCACAACAGGAAATTTGAGTTGCTGTCCTACTGATGAGAAACCAGTTTTTAGAACACCTTAGGTGTTGACAAACTGGTCCAAATTTTCTAAAATGGGGATATTAGGTAGTAAAATAAAACCCAGGGATACGCTGCAGTGTAGAGATTGGAAGTTCATCGAAAAACAGGATCCTGATAAAACTCAGTATTTAGATACATGGATAACTGAACATGGCTTTAATGGTCAGTTAAATACACAAAAAATAGCCGCATTGCAGGGATCAATCATAGGAAAGACGAAAAAGACCCCAAAAAGATGAAGAAAAATGGCTTTGAGGAAACAGAATATGGGATGAGGGTCGCCTTAAAAAGAGAAGAGGGATACAGGAAACAAAAAGAGAATGAAAACAAAATAAGCAAAGGAAAGGAATGCGAAAAGTCAGATAGAGCAAATTACACTGAAATAGGAAGAGTAAAACAAAAGGATGATGAGACTTTTGAGCAACACAAAGTGAGAATGACAGCTGTGCTTAAAAATCACAGCGGGCTACAGGAAAATGGTAATGTAAATGGGCCATTTCAACAGCAGTTGAAGAATGCTTTACATGCAGGCTCAAGAGAGGTAATTCATAAGTGGGTAAATAAACATTTCATTTGCCTGCCAACAGGTACCCTGGAGGAGTATGTAAATCACGCCCTCCATGCTGAGAAGATAGAAAATAAAAAGAAGCAGAGGTCTATAGACAGGACAGGTCAGGTAGGACAGGTAGGACAGGAGGTCTTTTATCGAGGTGGAAAGGGCCTAGGTAGCTTTAGAGGACAAAGGGGCAGACGACAGAGAGGAGGAAGAATAGGAAGAGGAGCAAACAGGCAAAATACATCAGGCTGCTGGCGTTGTGGTAAAGAAGGCCATATAGCAAGAGATTGCCCTGAGAAAAAGCAACCTTCAGCATGACTAGGATAGGAAGCATCTAAACAGGATTTAGAGGCTGATCAAGGAACAGATGAGTTTCTAGATGAAGAGGTCCTCCTAAATTTACAAGAGATATTGGCCTTTGATGAAATAACTGAGCTGAAATAACCTTATTGGTAAATGGGTCACCAATTACCTTTTTATGTGACACTGGTGCATGTAGGATTGCTTGTAATAAATTAATTCCAAATGATAGAGCAAGAGAAATGTGTCATAGTCAGATTTGCAAGTGGAAAACTGTCTAGAGTAACAGAATTAGAACCTGTGTGGTTGAGGGACCCAGAAGGACACTGAGTTGGTTGCATGAATTGAAATTAGGTTTACTTTTACAGAACAATGAGAGCCCAAGTTGTGGGGATGTGATTAATTTACAGAAAAAGATTATTGATGGCACAATTTATACTTACATGATCCGACAGACAAGGTATATCATTCTGATGATGGGTTTTACTTAATTGTATACTTGTGTCTTTTTCAGAAAGAGAGGAGTAGGTGTTGTGAAATCTTAATTGAATGAAGAAGTGAGCATGAGAAACCCTTGTAGGAGCATAGGTGTTTCCTGATTTTGTAGTTTTTGATTTGATACCTTGATAGTTTTGAGTGGCTTTGGTAAGGCTACAGTGAATTTGGAAAATTAAAAAAAAAAAAGGAGTGAGGAAAGTTTGACAGAGGGCAATGGGTATTGGTGTAATCGTAACTCATGAGTGTGCTGTAACAAAGAGTTAACAGCTCTTTGAAGTTAGATGCTCGTTCCCAAGTAGGGGGAGGAAGTCAGAGAGAGAGTTTGGTGATTGAAGAAGGTGTGACTTGAACAAATGAATAAGGATAAGAATTAGGTTCTGCTGTAAGGATGATTTGAAGAAATAAATATGTTATGTTTCATACTTCAGTTGATGATCTTTCTATTAAGGTAACTGTAGTTAGTAACTGGAATGAAATGCACAGATGGAAATGACACGGAAAAAAAAGATGGTAATTTGATAAGAAGGGCTAGTATTTACATTAGAAATAGAAATAGAAATAGAAATCCCTTTATTGTCATTGTACTCAAGTGTGCAACGAGATTAGAGGGCTCCCCTCTCCAGTGCAATACAACAATAATACAGACAAATATATAAATTAGATAAATAAATAAGACTGAATAGGGCATATAGAAACACATCACAATGCTGTTTTGCAAGGTTAGGGTGGTCTCGTGTGTGTGTGAGAGTTCAGTATGGAGATGGCTCTCGGAAAGAAACTGTTTCTCAGTCTATTGGTCCTTGATTTGATGCATCTGTAGCGCCTGCCAGAGGGCAACAGGTCGAACAGGTGTGAGTTTGGGTGGGTATTGTCTTTGACGATGTTGAGAGCCCTTCTGAGGCACCGGGCGGTGTAGATGTCCGACAGCGAGGGGAGAGGGCAGCCAATAATCCTTTGCGCTGTTTTGACTGTCCTCTGGAGCCTCACTCTGTCCGCCTCAGTGCAGCCGCTGTACCAGGTGGAGACAGAGTACGTCAGCAGGCTCTCGATGGACGAGTGGTAGAAGGCCAGCAGCAGCTTCCTGTCCAGGTTGAATTTCCTGAGGACTCTCAGGAAGTGCAGACGTTGGCGGACCTTCTTTACCACTGCTGTGGTGTTGTGACTCCAAGAAAGGTCATCGGAGATCTGTACTCCCAGGAACTTGAACGTGTGGACCCTCTCCACACACACGCCTTCGATGCAGAGGGGGGGCGGCAGCGTCTTGTTCCTCCTGAAGTCGACGACAATCTCCTTTGTTTTAGCAGAGTTAAGGTGCAGTCTGTTGTCCTTGCACCAAGTTGTCAGTCTCTTTACCTCCTCTCTGTAGGCTGTCTCGTAACCTTCCGAGATCAGACCGACCACTGTCGTGTCGTCAGCAAACTTGACGATGGTGTTGTTGCCGTGGGCCGGGCTGCAGTCGTAGGTGTAGAGGGCGTACAGGAGAGGGCTCAGCACGCATCCTTGGGGGGAACCGGTGCTCAGCATGAGGGTGGAGGACGTGTAGGGGCCGAGCAACACAGTCTGGGGTCTGTTGGTCAGAAAGTCCTTAATCCAGATGCGTGTGAGGGCAGGGAGGCCGAGAGTGTCCAGTTTGGCGACGAGGATGTCTGGGATGATCGTGTTGAATGCCGAGCTGTAGTCCACAAAGAGCATCCTTGCATAGCTCCGCTGTTGTTCCAGGTGGCCCAGTACAACATGCAGAGCAGTGTCGATGGCGTCCTCAGTGGATCTGTTAGCCCGGTATGCAAACTGGTAGGGGTCCAGAGTGGGAGGAAGGCAGTCCCTGATGTGCTGGAGAACCAGCCTCTCGAAGCACTTCATAATGACTGGTGTGAGAGCAACAGGACGGTAGTCATTCAGGTGGACGGCTGGTGACTTTTTGGGGACAGGAATAATGGTGGAGGTTTTCAAGCAGGAGGGGATGACTGCCTGAGCCAGGGAGCGGTTGAAGATCCTGCAGAAAACATGTGACAGTTGGTGGGCACATGCTCTGAGGACCTTGCCTGGTATTCCGTCGGATCCAGTAGCTTTTCCTGGGGTTGACCGTGTTCCTCTACGATGAGTGGGGGGGAGTTGGAGCTTGAAGTGCGGGGGTGTGATGGTTGGGGCGAGTCAAAGCGAGCGAAGAAGCAGTTAAGCTCCTCTGCCAGCGATGCACTCGGGTCTACAGAGGTCGTGCTGCTGCCACGGAAGTTGGTGATGCTCCGTAGACCCTGCCACACCTCCCGTGGTCTGTTACTGGCAAGGTGGGCCTCCAGCCTCCCCTTGTAGGTTGCCTTTGCTAGCTTGATGCCTTTGCTCAGGTCAGCACGAGCCACCCTGTACTGGGCTTTGTCGCCTGACCTGAAGGCAGCGTCACGGGCCTTGAGGAGAGCGCGAACCCTGCTGGACATCCAGGGCTTCGCATTTGGGAAGGTCCGTATAGTCTTTTGTTGGGACACAGTTTCCATGCAGAACTTGATGTAGTCCAGTACACAATGCGTGTAGACATCAAGGTCCTGATGATCAAAGAGGTCCCAGTTTGTGTCATGAAAGCAGTCCTGTAATTCACTCATGGCGTCGTCACGCCAGGTTTTCACAGTCTTGTGGTAGGCCTGAATCTGCGCCTGAGAGGGGTGTACGCAGGTGCGAGCTGCAAGGACAGGTGGTCTGACTGGCCGAGGGGGGCGAGTGGGAGGGCTCTGTATGCGTGCTTGATGTTCGAGTACACATGGTCGAGAGTGTTGTCTCCCCTCGTCGGGCACTTGACATGCTGGTGAAACTCTGGGAGTACAGTCTTTAAATTGGCCTTATTAAAGTCTCCCGCTACAATGTGACCGCCATCAGGGTGCGCCCGCTGATGTTTATTGATGACGCACGCGAGTAGCGAGAGCGCCATGCTAGTGCTAGCGTCGGGAGGGATGTAAACAGCTGTGAGAATCACTACCGTTAGCTCCCTCGGGAGAAAATAAGGCCGGCATTTAACGGACATGAACTCGATGTCGGGGGAAGAGTGCTTCTCGACGATCGTGCTATCGCCGCACCAGTTCTCATGCACGTAAACACAGAGCCCCCCGCCCCTCCTCTTACCGGTGTCCCTCGTCCGATCCGCGCGATGTAGCGAGCGCCCGGCCAGCTGGATGCTAGCGTCGGGGACGTCTGCGTGCAGCCAGGTTTCCGTGACGACGATCACACTGCTATCGCGCACATAGCGGTTTCCCAGGATTTGTAATCCCAGGTCGTCGATTTTGTGGACCACGGATCTGGCGTTGGTGAGGTGCAGACTCGGTAGTGGTTGCCTATGGGGCTGCCGTCGCAGCCGTTGCAAGACACCGGACCTGCAGCCTCGCTTCTGCTTCCTCTCTCTGCGTCGCCTGCGCCGCCTCCCGGTCCCGATGACCAGCCACGGTGAGCCGGGCAGCCTCGCCAGTTTGTTCGGAATTTTGCGATCATAGCAAAATTCCTCTGTGATGGTTATTTCGCATCGATATCCAATGTTCACGATGTCCTGGCGGGTATATCGATGTTGTGCCTCAGTTGATGCCAATAAGAGCAAGCAAACACTAATAAAAAGTAATAAGGAGCACTGTGAGGGGGAGCTGTTAGCCGCTGCGTCCATGCGCGCCGCCATCTTAACATCCAAGGAATTAAAGCAGAGAAGAAATTAGAGACTACAAATAACATTGATGTGTACTTGTTCACTTTGAGGTAGAACTGGTTGAAGTAAAATGAGTCATAAAGTTAGAAAAATAGGAAATAAAAATAAAATTAACATGCTTCAGATTAACAAATTATTGTAAAGTCTGAGTTCCAAATTATGCAGAAATTACTGTGCCACTGAGTAAAATGATGAATGAAGAAAACCTCTAAATGACATTGTCCTTACACTGGACTGATAAAGCATATTCAGCTTTTGTGAAAGGAAACAAGTGTTCGTATTAAGTATGGCACTGACCCTTTGTCCAGATGCAAAAGGCCTTAGTTTTAGTGTAGAAACATGGAGATAAGATGAAACCAATCGCATACTTCTATAATAATAATAATAATATTGCCTTTATTAGTCCCACAATGGGGAAATTCGAGATTCGAACCCAGGCCTCCTGGGGAGACTGGGTCCTGAACGCGGCGCCTTAGACCACTCGGCCATCCTGGCAGCTATTCCAAACTAGACAACGTAGAATGTGCATTGAAGCACTGCATGAGAACAGTTAATGCAGTATCTATTGCTGTAGATATAAGATTAAGATAAAGATGGTCTTTTATTAGTCCCACAATCTGGAAATTGCAGAAACAAGTGCAACCATAGTTTTGTTCCATCCTCTGGTTTTGAGAGTACCACGTGCGGTTTCTGCATTGCTTTTGCTGATGAACATGACGTTTTTGTCACCGGCGGGACATTTATAGTGTATGAATACATTGTTATCAAAACCACATCTGATTATAGAGAGATGTACAACATTAAACCCGGCTGTCATTATTATGTCAGGGGGATGGTACAAAACTAGATTGTTATGAGTTAGTAGAAAAAAGTAACCAAAAGTAAAGGCATCAAAAAGATTCGCCTTCAGAAAACGGAGAAGTGCTATTTGTAGATGGAAATAAATAAATAAATAAATAAATAAAATACTGTAGTTGTATCAAATGACACTGGGAAAAAGAACTTAGCAGTTACTCCTCAAATTACTCAGCTCATGCAACAGAATTAGTATCTTAAACAAAAGCGTGTAAACTAAAGAGAGTAAATTGTGTTACTATTTACACATATAGTCGTCTTAAAATGTGTAGCGCATACATTGCATAAGTGTTTTCCTTGAATACACATTGCAGACAATACAGCTAAAGAAGCTGTTGCGGACATACACGTTTTAGTGATAGAAGTCCCAAAGTTAAACAAAGGCTTTGGAGGAAAATGGTGTAACATCGCTACGTGATCTCTGTATGACCAAACAATAATCTTTACAAATGGGCTGCTATATTGAGTCATGGGATAACACATGTCTCAACAGGGGAAATGGTGCATCAGATATTACGTTATTATACGGCTTACGGCTTTAATGCTTATTCGAAACATTTTTGTAGGGCATGTTTAACGTGTGCGAAACACAATTCACAAGGTAATTTGAGTCCACGCAGAGGACGCTTTCCTACACCACAATATCCATTTCAAATTATTCATATGGACTTATTTGATAAAAACCAAAGTGAAGAAAAAAAATAAAATAAATGTTTGGTCATCATAGATGTGAATTTGAAATGGTTAGAACTCTTTCTAACCAACAAATCCAGATGCATTGACAGTGGCAAAAGTACTTTGTAAGGATATCATTCCGAGATATGGTATTCCTGAAAATAATAAACAGTGATAATAGTACCCATTTTGTTAACTAACTTGTGAAAGAGATAGGAATGTTTCACGTTGATTTGAAAGATAATTGTGCTTACCACCCTCAAAGCTCTGGATTGGTGAAAAGAATGAACAAAAAAAAAAAAAGTGAAAAGGCTATGCATTGAGGAAACGGGGAGGCAGTGGACACAGTGTATGGAAATTAGTAAAACTGTTTGTAAAAACGACAAGCACTGTGACTTTCCATTGAATGTTATGCGAGTCGCCTCTCTGTCCACTTTTAAACCTCGCTTGAAGATGAATATTCGGGCCTTTGACTCAGCATGAGACTGTTGCTGTTCTGTTGTTTTTCTGGTATCTACTGTAAATGTGTTTATGTGAGTTAATTTGAGTTATATACAGAGAGTTGCACTGTATTGTATTTCATTGTATTTAGGACCGAGACGTTGTAAAACATTGTTTGGAAGGCCTTATAGAATACCTCAAATTTAAGAACAAATGGGAAATAGATGCTGAAGCAACTTTAGCTGACTACATGTGAAAAGTGTTAGAAAAACAAAGACAGGCACAAATTTAGAGTGGTGAGGATCTTTCTGTCTCCTAGCAGGGCACTAAACTAGTGGAGCCAGGAGACTGGATGCTTGAAAGAAGTTTGAAGATAAGACATATGTAATTACCCAAGGGGGAATGCCATGTTTAGTTTTATTGACAGCTCTCACAGCTGTAAATATAGTAGAAGAGTCAACATTGGTTCATTTGACACATGTAAAAAGGTCATTTTGGTTGAAATCTCCTACAAAGGAGATGAGCGGAAGTCTGATGATAGGGTGGTCTTATTTCATAAGACACCAGACTAAGTAGAGGGGATATTTCAGACAAAATGACCCTGAAGTGGTTAAAAGCAGCTGTTCTATGTTGGATGTATACAATTTTATTCTGATATTTTTGTTGTTGTGTTATATGTGGGAACAACCCAGAGTTACATAAACAAACTATGATGTGACTATAGTACAATACCAACAGTAAGAATCCCAATTACTAATCAAAATGGATTTGCAAACACCAAGCAGATAATTGAAAAAAAAAAAAGTGATGGGACATATTTGTGGAGCTTGGACGACATGTTGATAGATTTGAGTTGGAACCATGAGTAATACTCAAGTGGGCAACTATTGGTCCACAGAACAAAGTTACAGGAGAAAGTCTGTACTTTCGTGAAAAGATAGCAATTGGACAACGAGATATCCAAAATAAGCAAATGAAATTGTATTATTGATATTATATTAATGCTTATCTTGATAATACATGTATGGATTGGGTCAGCGTGTATCCTGTGACTAGAGTTGATGTAGATGAACATGTTTTCTATGATAGTTGCTCTTGAAAATTTAAATAGCATTAATGTTGCTGACAGAGCTAAGCGGTTAGGAATCTTTTCACCACCACTGTGTCTGGTTTTGATAGTGGTTGAAATAAACTTCAATCACTATCAAGAGGGGAAATCTGGTGGTGGTGTGGATATGATAGATCATTTGATAAATCACCCAAAAATGTAAAAGGTTTTGAGACTTAGTGCATATCTGTATGTGTTTTTCATAACTAGGCCCTGCTTATAAATTATTGGTAGTTTCTGGAGAGTGCCATTTCACAAAATGTAATTGATTGATCGTAAATGGTATGTTTTATATTGTTTGTTAATAAACTGTGTGAACTGTCCAATGTCATGACAGGACATCGGTGACGTTAAAAAAGAGAAAGCAGAGTATCACGGCAAAAAAAAAAAAATAAATGATTCAACATACATGGAAGCCATCGGTGTTCTCCTTAGTGTAAGTAAGTAAGTAAGTGTAAATTAACAGATCAAGTAACAGGATTTGAGTCCTCGAACGAAGAACAAAGAACGCAGACAGGTCAACTGCATCATCACAACGTGCAAAAATTAGGTAATTGGACGCAAAGTGGGTTTGAAACTGTGCATGAACGGCTATCAACCAATCTCTAATGGCATTCCGAAACAGGATGACTGTTGATGTATTGTTGAATGAGAGAGGTGGTGTTTGTGCTATGTTCGGTGAACAATGTTGCACATTTATTCCCAACAACACAGCGGTGGGTGGTCGTCTAACCAGGGCCATAGAGGTCTCAGGACTCTTCATGGTAAAATGAAAGGACAACTGGTCTGTGTATATATATATATATACACATATATATATATATATATATATATATATTTGTTACTTTGGAATAAAGACATTAAATTGATGTAATTTTGTTTTAGAAAAATGCTGTAGTTTTTTTCTCTGAATACAACCTACAAACGGTTAAAAAGGACATTCTGAAATGGTTTTTTTTTGGGCTATCAAATATTTAGTTTGACACTCAAACCGCACACTATTCGTGTCAATTTGTTTGGTTCTATCTCCATGAGTATTTTTTTGTGGTGCATCAAAAGCGTGTTTTAACTTACTTAGGTAAGACAGGTTTAGTGGAGAGATGAGGCCAAACAGCATCACACATCTATGTGCAAGAGATGGCAACTGACAAAGAACCTTCACACCTACAATAACTGCCCCGATGTAATGTGGTGGCTGAAGATCCTCTTCCTCCCGGACAACAAACACCACCATGGTGCACTTGGCAGGCTCTTGATCCAATTCATCCTACAGACCACCATGATAAAAGACAAATTCATTAGAGTTATTTAGATGAAATTTTTTTCCACCATGAAAAAAAAACAAACAACATATATATGTGTGTGTGTGTGTGTGTGTGTTTATATATATATATATATATTTTTTTTTTTTTTTTTGGAAGCATCTTTCAGGACACTCAAGGCCGCTGTACAGAGTAAAATACGAAAGTAAAAACACAAATACGGGTAGAAACACCAACACGTAAATCAAGCAGGATAAAATACAATAAAGTGGATGAGGGACATATCTGGAATTGGAGAGAGTAATTAAGGCGGAACAGATTGGTTTTGAGTTTAGTTTTAAACACAGGGAGGGTGGTGCAATTACAGAGGTCAGGTGGAGAGAGTTCCAGAGCTGGAGAACCGAATCGCTGAAGGCTCTGTCCCCCATGGTGGCAGGCAAGGGGTGGAGTGAGGAGGATGAAGACCGGAGAGCGCGGGATGGAGTGGGAATATGGATGATGTCTGAAAGGTAGGGAGGGGCGAGGTTGTGAAGAGATTTGAAAGTCATGTGTCATGTCATTATCCACACCGCTTATCCGGTACAGGGTCACGGGAGGGTGCTGGAGCCTATCCCAGCTGACTACGGGCGAAAGGCGCACTACACCCTGAACTGGTCGCCAGCCATAGATTTGAAAATATATAGAAGAATTTTGAAAATGATTTGTTGATTGACTGGAAGCCAGTGGATCTGCTGAAGGATGGGGGGTTGATGTGATAGGTGGAAGGTGATTGGAATCCATTGCACATCCTTGAGGCACCCTAAAGCTCCCGTATGTCTGTCACTGAGTCTTGAATTTTTACTTAGTAAACTGAATTTGAGCATATGCAGTATTGAATTTTTGGTGAGGAGACCTTTTTTTTGAGGAATTAAAAACGCATTTTAAAGTCCTACATTCAAGTTTATTGGGATATAGTTCTTAACAAAAACATTATGATCGAAAAATTCAGAATCAAATTAAAAATATAGAATTTATGTAATTCGAATTCAGTTTTTCAATTCAATAATTCAGTGTTCAATTCAAAACATTCAGGTTTCAATTCAAATATCAAAGTTAAGATATTCACATTCAAATAACCAATATTCAGATTTAGTTTCAAGTGGGACAAATATCAGACCATAGTCCAGCAATTAATCCAAACTCTGTGTCAAATTAAGTGATGATTGTACTGCCTTTATTATTTTAGAGGAGGAGTAATACCTGCTGCTGTATCTTCTAGTGCTGGACGATTAATCAAAATTTAAATCGTGATTTAGATTTCTTAATTTTGAAAATGTTCTAATTGAGGGAAAAATGTTTCAGATTAAGAAAGAGTTCAAACAAATTACATATGTTCAATTTGAGAGAACCTGGCTAACCAAGATGGAACTTTACACCCTGGAATTGAAGGAGATACTTGGAAAAAAAGGCCGAGTTACTGGCACTGAAATAAGACCTATGCTCAGTTCACTCAGTCATGTAAGAGGGTTGTGTTTTATTACTGCAAATATAATTTGCATCAAACTATTTTGGATAAGTCCATCATAAGCATTAACAGAATAAAACAATAAAAGATCTGTTAGAGCTTATGGATATCTTGCTATTTTTTTTATTTAAAGTTGAGATGCACTTTTTGGGATGTAAGCAATGCATATGTGAGCTTTTATTTATTTAAGACACTTAATCATCTTGTGTCTTTTTAAATAGCAAAACGTTGAAGCTGGAAGGCATAATCCATTCCTTGATGAAATTCCTCGGACAGTCTGCAGAGGAACTCATCACGGACTACCAGGTAAATTACAACAGTATTACGTTTTTAAAGCTGCAATTAACTCATAGACTGTGCAGCAAACATTTTTATTTGTCACAATATTCAAATAAATTAATTGCTGCCAGTATGTGACCTGCTCTGGCTAAAGGGTTGGCATTTGGCAAAGGTTACTTTCGGGTAATTGACAAAATAAATCAGAAGGTCCAAAGTTTCGATTTTGAGATTTCGACAAAAATCCTATCCTTGAGGTTGAGGTTTCTATTTTAATTTCCGTTTTCATTGCCCTTTTTATTTATTTTTTGATTCTCATATATGCTGTTATAAACATGTAATGCAGATTGCAAATACTGTCACATATCACTGGTGTCCGGCTGAAACATGTTGTCATAATTTGAGTAATTTCATGTTTTTCTAGATCTAATCTATTGGTCAATCCACACGAGTGGGTGTTACTTGTAAATATTACTGACCAATCTCAAATGTTGAAAATGGTTTGCTCTCTTTGGATGATGCAGTGTTAATGATTGCAAAAACGTGCCATTGGAAGTCTCCTGCAAGGTGAAGATTCTGGAGCTTCTTGGATACTGCCTGAAGACAGCGATATTCAGAACTATAAAAAGCAAACACAAATTTGGGACATTATGCACCTAACCATGGATGTATATGCTCTTTCAGGAAGTCAGCAGAGAACAAGCAAAAGAGGACCAGGCCAAGCAAGTACTGAAGGTCTATGTCAGGGGTGTCAAACTCATTTTTATGGACGGGCCACATCGTAGTTGTGGTTTCCCTCAGAGGGACTGTGAACCCATATAAATTGATTGGAAAGCCAGTTTTGAAATCAGAAGCTAGTAAGTAATTGTTCAACAATTTTTCAATTTATTTTAAAAGGGGAGGATTGGTAACAAATAATTGGCAATA
Organism: Idiotropiscis lumnitzeri; assembly: GCF_059441095.1. Classification (NCBI taxonomy): domain Eukaryota; kingdom Metazoa; phylum Chordata; class Actinopteri; order Syngnathiformes; family Syngnathidae; genus Idiotropiscis; species Idiotropiscis lumnitzeri. The sequence continues at coordinate 339,354 of NW_028283647.1, forward strand.
TCTCATATCTCAGTGTTGTTGTGAAGAAAATATGCTAGAAACAGGAAGTTGATGCAGATGATTTGCCCTTTGCGGGCAACATAAAATTAGGTTGTGGGCCAGATCTGGCCCCGGGCCTTGAGTTTGACACACGTACTCTATGTCTTCCAAGCAAGTGAGGGACAAGAAGACACATCCCATGCCTCTGTTTCCATTGTTGCTTAAGAAAATGAGGTTGTGGAAATGTTGCCAGTCTCCTGCTCATGGGAATTAACTATGCGCTGAACTTACTAAATTTGCAGTACCCGTTTGAGGTGCATCAGAAGCTCTTTCTTGAGATAGATGGCCTGAAACTTGCACTCGGAGTCCATTCCCTGACTCTCCATTGAATGTTAGGCAAGCCCCCTCTCTGTCCACTTTTAAAACGTTTTGAAGACACATTTTTATTCTTTAGCTTTCGACTCAACATGTGACTGTCGTTGTTCTTCTTGTATCTACTGTACGTGTTTTAATTTGTGTTCTAATTTCCTGCTAATTTATACAACACCGTATGAAAAACACTTTGTTACAGCTCCAACTATTATAATTGCAAGTTATTTGTACATGGGTATTTCTTGTTTCGTGGACTAATACTGTGCGCAAATGCAAATGCTCGGCCTTTTATCACAAAAAATGTCCGAAGGGCAAGATCTTAATTCCTCCTCTAATATAAAACCTTCCCGAAGAACAAATCGTATAATTCTAACTTGCTAGATTTAGTCCAATGCACGATACATTTAGGCTAACTCGACGTCGCTCCAGTCAGTAAAGCACGCTTTATAGTTCACCAAAATGCATACCGTGAAATTCTTACCTTGTTTATGCGACGAGGATATTATCCCGTAAGGAGTTACACTGACGCTGTACTGCTTCTTTTTGTATTTCTCTGTTCAGGTCGTCCCTCCCGCATTTCGCCCAAAGTCAGACGGGATAGGCGGCAGCACCTCCCCGCAAGCCAGTACAAGATAGGCGGTGTGGAAGATAAAGATAACACGTCCCTCCGTTTGGATCGGGTATTGTGTTTTCTTTAGAGCTTTTGGTTCGTGTGCACTGTGCAACACAGTCTGAGCGCAAATACAAATGCTCGGCCTTTTATAAATAAAAAAAAAATCCGAAGAACAAGACCATCCTCGTCTAATATAAAACCTTCCCGATGAACGAACCTTATAAAACTTGCCCTCCGTCACAGCAAAACAATTTCTGCAACAATTTCATAATCCATTTGTAAAAAGACAACGGTAAGATTTCGTCCAGTGTACGATCAGTTTAAGCAAACTGGGTTTAGCTAGTCAGTAAAACACTCTTTATAGTGTAGCAACGTTAGTAACGCTAAATTCTTACCTAGTTTATGAGACGAGTGCTGTACTTGACTATTTTTTGTAATTTATTATTATTTTTTTTTTTTTAATGCTTTATAGAGCAAATTGCACCTATGACAGTTGTTATTACCACAGAAGCCATCTCAAATGGTTGCAAACTCTGAGGGTGACTTTGAACCGGAAGTCCCGCCTCAATCGTCATCTGATTGACAGCGGAATCCTGGAGCCAGAGAAGAGAAAAGAATCAGACACGAAGTTGAAGAAGCGAAAAAAAATAAACATCGAATCTCCAAGTTCTCGCAACGAGGGTGACTGTTGGGGTCTGGAGAAGTGACCGGGAGATGGAGAGCCCCGTATTTTGGTCTTGGTAAGAGGGTAACTCACTTGATGTTGACGAGGGAACCTATGCCGCTATACCGACGTGAGAAAACTACGGCCCGGGGGCCACATGCGGCCCGTTAAACGTTTTAATCCGGCCCGCCGAATTTGAAAAAAAAAAAAAAAAACCTTGTTAATGTTTTATTTTCAAAATAGTGTGGTTTTTCAAAGACAAGCTTTTGTTCACTTTCATTTAAAATTAAATGTATTTTTTTTCTCAGATGAGATGAGGTTACCAAAACACTCCATCCATCTGCTCCTGGTCCAGCCCCTCTGTCAAATTTTAGAACCCATTGTGGCCCGCCAATAAAAAAGTTTTCCCACCCCTGCTATATACTATAAGCTATGTTAATGTCGTCAGGCCATTATAGAGTATTTCTTCTGACATTTTGAAGGAGAAATAATACTCAACGTTTTATTTTTTTATGATGTTTGAGGCATTCTGACTGAAATACAGTTCAATTGAGGTTACCAGTAGTCATTTCCATTACCTGTCAATGTAAATTAGAATGTAACTTACTACAGTGAACCCTCGGTTATCGCGGTTAATGGGGACCGAGACCACCCGCGAAAACTGAAAATCCGCGAAGTAGCGGCGCACCTTCAAAAATGCTTAAAAAAAAAAAAGTGCGAAGTAGCGGCGCACCTTCAAAAATGCTTTTAAAAAAAAGTGCGAAGTAGCGGCGCACCTTCAAAAATGCTTAAAAATAAATAAATAAATAATATATATATATATATATATATATATATATATATATATATATATATATATACGGGTAGAGAGAGAGAGGGTGAAATTCATGTTATAACAAAAAAAAAAATTATTAAAACATTTTTTTATTCCCCAGCCATTATTTTTGTATTTATTCAATTACTTCTTTTTGTATTTATTTAATTACTTCGACTTTTACCTGCTGGTACGCCGTCCGGTGTGCCCTGGCATTCTTCATTTATTTATTCATTTATTCATTCATAACTGACAGCCTCGCGCTCCGCTCATGCCCGGGCGGAAGGTGTTCCTCTTCGGCTTAACAACCACGCACGCCGGCCGGTCTCCTCCGGAGCTCTCGCACGGTCCCGAACGGAGCGAAATGTCGCCCCGCTAGTGCCCGGGCGGAAGTTGTTCCTCTTCGGCTTAACTGCCACGCACGCTGGCCGGAGCTCTGGTACGGTCCGAACCGCGCGAAACGTCGCCCCAAATCGTGCCCGGGGGAACGTGCTCTTCTTTGTCCACTCTCCTCTTCGCCCACGTTCTTCTTCGGCGGACGCCAGCCGTCTAACCACTCCAGCGCCCCGTCGTGCCGCTCGGCGAAACTACAATGCCCCCGAATATTTTTTAGACCCGCGAAGCACTGAACCCGCGAAAGGTGAACCGCGAAGTAGCGAGGGTTCACTGTATTGCAACCAGATACCTATAAAATGTCATTTAATTTGCACTGTTTTGATCGCCACTGTTTTGCTCATTGAACAACAAATGAAAAGATGAATCATACACAGTGTTTGTAAAGATAATTGTCAATGTTTTATTAAATGAAATTCCAATGTAAAATTGTGTAATATTGTGTTATATAATGGGTCTACAACATACATTTCTCACAGACAAGTAGAGCTTTTTCTCATGAAATGTGTTGAAAAAAAAACTAACATTTGAACATTGTTTTGCGTTACAACATCCGTGTTTACTGGTCATAAATTATTAACTTAAGTTTAATATACACTACACGAGCTGGGTAGCCACCACGCCTCAACCACCATAACAAGTTCGCTAACCCTTTAAGTCGAACGAGGTAGCTAACATATCGGGTTCAATTTGTACCAAAAATATGCTGTTGTGCCTTGTGTCTCTGTATATGTCGTCATGACGTGTCATTTGACAAAGCCTTGTGTCGATGTTAGTTGTCGATGTAACAGTCTATGTTAGATGTCAATGTATGTCTATGTTAGATCTCAATGTGTCGATGTTAGATGTCAATCTATGTGTCTATATTAGATGTGTTTATGTTAGATGTCTATGTAAATGTTTGTTAGATGTCGATGTGTGTAAGATGTCTATGTAGAGGTTGGTTAGATGTCGATGTCTATGTAAATGTTTATGATGGATGTCGATGTGTCTGTTAGATGTCCGTGTTTGTTAGATGTGATTGTAATGGTTTATGTTATAGACGTCAATGTAAGTGTCAATGTTAGATGCCCATGCATGTTTGTTAGATGTCGATATATGTGTCATTGTTACATTTCAACGTAAATGTTGTTCGTGCAAGTTTCCAGTCCTCCAGCCACGTGACATCATGCGCGTCAAAGTGATAACTCGTACATTTCACGGAGGGAAAAAAAACAGACACCATTGGTAGTTTTGACCGGGAAAAAAAAAAATCATTTATTTTTTTCGAACACCTCATGTCTCTTTCAGCGTAAGAATAAACATGACACGACCAAAATAAAATATACCAACACAGGCAAATATTTAAGGAGCACTCAAGAGATACACTTCAGCTCATTTAATCCCACCTATTTTTACTAACGCAAACCCTTCAATTCTAGCGCCCACAGAATAGTGTGCTATAATGCTATAAAAATATGGAGCCTTTACCTGACAGCGTTTGAATATAACTGAATTCCCATTGCTCACGAAAAACTGAGAAACTAAGAACAAACATTTCAAGCACAAGCTTGACTTGACTTCAACAGTTCTATTTTTTCTTTTGTGACAGCTCAGACATCAAAATAATGCTTTCCTTCTATAAAATAAAAACAGCATGACAAAAGGTGCTGAAATAAACTATATACGGAAGTGCGTGAGTGACAGTGTGTGCATGTGTTTTTGCAACGCATGTGTACACCCCGCCATACAAATTACACAATTCGTTGGGTATGTGGTATACACTTAAAAACAATTGCCTTGGAGCAAGTGAACACAACACGTCTCACATTGTATACATGCTGTAGAAGGGCTGGGCGATATGACCTCAAATCAATATCGCGAGAAATCGAGCAATTTTACCTCGATAACGATAAATGCACAATAAATTCCCACGTGGACTAAAATCAAAATAAATGCAGGAATTGCATATTGACTGTTTTTTTTATTGACCAACTGGTACACTTTACTTTCAATGAAAAATAAAAGTACAAAAATCATTTGTATGAACATTCCAAATAGCTTGCAGGGTTCGCGGTTAACTTTAAAAACTGCTTGCCCATAGGGCAAGTGCCACTAAAATTTGCCTTGCCCGAGTGGCCAAATTACTTGCCCGACTTGGGCAAGTGACAATTTTTTTTCTCTAAGAATAAAATGTTTATGGTTGTAAAATGTGCGCCACAAATGTAAATAAACATATAATCTGATAAGCATAAATTAATCTTGTTTTCATCATCAACCATGAAACCCTACTCACAAGAGCAAATGTATCATCCTGTGCAGTTATTGAAAATGTTAATTGTAGTTTTAATAATTAACAAATCTGCATGTTAAATTGGGAAAATGATATTACAGCAATCCAGATGATCAATTTTAAGTCCAGGAGAGCGTATTAATTGAGGAATCACATGAGTAAATTATGAGTGTGGCAAATTTGTGTATTCCTTTAAGACCAGTGCCTGTGGTGCTGCCTCCATAAGTTTCATAGCATAAACAGAACACAGTCACTGACACTATGTCAGGTCACATCATGGAGCTAATGAATTAACAGCCAATAATCAAATATTACTCCCTTCCTTACTCACAACTGAATTGTCTACTTAAAAATATTCGAGCTATTTTAGTCATGTCAGAGGAATCCGAAATGTTCGGATTTGAACGAACTCGTCGACACTCGTAAACAAGCGCAGAAGGTAAGAAAACTTCCGGCTGTCAATTTTCGGCCAAAATATCGTAGGTTTTTGTTGTGTTTTTCAAACTTCAAATGAGGATGCTACGACAGCGAGTTCCAATACTGCGGGATTTATTGACGTCCACTTTAACTCGACATTCACTGAACTAACTGATCCCCGTAGCGCCCGCCCATTACCCCCGATAAGGCCAATGGACCATACCAAAACATAAGGGGTTGTCTGGGTTAAACCATCACCATACAGTGCACACAAACAGATCACACCACCGTTTTCGTCAAAATTAAAGATATTTGGCTGCTTTAAAAAATGCTTGCCCGGTCGGGCAAGTTGCCCATAATTTTACCTTGCCCGTGGCCAAATTTCACTTGCCCCGGGCAATCGGGAAGCGGTTAACCGCGAACCCTGAGCTTGCTTTGCATGACTTGAACAATGTCACAAAGAAAAAGGGTACCTCTTGCGAAATCTTTTTCTGCAAATAGATTGCGCCAAGATGCTCTCGTGATGTAAATAATGGCAAATAAAAAAACGCGAAATAAAATGAAAGAAAATGTCAATGCAAGCCAAATAAACAAGTGGGTATTATCGGGGAAAATGTGCCGTCTCGAGTACTCTGCTGCGCAGTCGCCACTTGTCATCTATGTAATGCACAGTTAGGCTCAATCAGGGATCCATGTTGCGACCCGACCACAAGTCGGATGTAGATGCAAAATGCTTGACATGTCTAAGCTCCCGGCCCGATGTAGTCCATATCGGGAAATACGGCTTTCATGAAGCGTTTAAATCCTGTGCGCGCCACGTAACTAGAGGAGCTTTATCTTTAGCTATGTGCTAAGCTATCGCGTCCACCTCTGAGACGTTCTCTCGTATGGTGTCGCCTCCGTTCATGGGCTGTTGTCACTTGTCGAACCTTGCTTCTCACTTTGAACTTTCAGCACAGCATGGTTGTGTTGTGGGTGGTGAGAAAGCTTCTGGATTTGAATCGCCAGCAACGAGAGCGACAGACGGGTGGAGTCACATGACTAGAGGCGCTGTCGCGGTCTTAAAGGGGCATGAACATTGCCGCAGACAAAAGGCTTTTCTTTTTTTATTCATCGAATTTACCGACATGGGCAAAATGATTTCGGTCATTGTAATAAATTTCGGTAACGGTAAATTTTCGGTTTATCGCCCAGCCCTATGCTGTAGCATGGCTTTTTTTGCCGTGGGTGTCAAATATTTTACTTTGTTTTCAGAGTGCTTACAGACCTCTTGGTTTTGCCTCAAAATAATTGTCTGCAAAGCAGTCTGTGCCATCCGCATCATTGATGTGCAGGAGTAGCTTGTTGGTAATAAATAGCTGCAAGAAGTCCGCTGTTTGCCGCAGCATCCAGTGGTCCAGCGCTCGCAGTGAAAGTCTTGTCTGGCAGCCCGAACCATCCCCAAACATTTCGAGATGCACGTCCACTAAATTCCAGAAATATAAACATGGACAAACTTGACATTCTTCCAGATTCTGTCTCTTTGCATTGTTTTGAAGTTACTCCTGCAACTTTTCCACTTCTTCGATCCTCCCCATTGTCTGAAAAAGAAGTGTATATTTTGATTTGAAATAATGACCTCAACATACCAATACATTTGTTTATCATCTGAACTGGATTATTTTGAAACAACATTTGGGTTGGACATCTGGGATTTGTTGTTGTGTATATTCAGAGTAATCCTTTTCTTGTATATAGCTAAAGCAATAGTCGCTGGCCTTGAAAATGGGTACAAGACTTGACCAAATTAAGATGCCATAAGGTCTAATTTGCCCCTTCTCTACCACAACTGATTTAGAGGCCATTAGTAACAGATTTGAGAAGACCACTTTTAAAGATATGAAGCCAGAGCTCGGCACCGGACCCATTTTAATTATTTATTATAATTTTAATGTATTATTGAGCAAATGACACAATATGTCAGTAGTGATTACCACAGAAGTCATGTCAAAATAGTGCAAATTCTGAGGTCGACTTCAAATCAGACAGGCGGAGACGAGCGCCAGAGAAGAGATGAGAATCAGAAGAGATGTTGAAGAAGCTAATAACAAAAAAAACAAAAAAACACATCAAATCTCCATGTAGTAGCAACGGGGATGGCTCATGGGGTCAGGAGAAGTGAGCGGGAGATGGGGAGTATGAGGTGCCGTTGGGGACAAAAGTCAGGAATCGCTTCACACTTCTGAAATGCACTCTTACACACCAGTGAAATTGTTGTTGCTCATGCATACTTATGAAACGCTATCATACATACGAGTGAAACGCTCTCATACACACTAGTGAAATAGTTGTTGCTCATACACTCGTCAAATGCGCTCATACACATAGGTGAAACATTCTCATACACACCAGTGAAAGGCGCTCAGGCACAATTGTGAAATTATTGTTATTCATAAATACAACTGAAACATGCTCATGCCCATACACGAGTGAAATGCTTTCATACAAACACCCACACTGTTGAAAATGCTGTCATGAACACAAGATCGCTTACAAATACTAAAATGTAAAAATTAATCATTTATTTAGCAGGGATGCATGGTGGGCGACTTGTTAGCACGATGGTCTCACAATGCAGAGGTCGCGGGATTGATTCCGGCTTTCCTGTTTGGAGTTTGCATGTTTCCCACACGCCTGCGTGGGTTCTCCGGTTTCCTCCCACATTCCAAACACATGCATGGCAGGTTGTTTGGACACCCTAAATTGGTGTGAGTGTGAGCGCGGATGGTTGTTTGTCTTTGTGTGACCTGCGATTGGCTGGCAACCAGTTTAGGGTGTACCCCACCTACTGCCCCAAGATAGCTGGGATAGGCTCCAGCACCCCCCGCAACCCTTGTGAGGAGAAGCCGTACAGATAATGGATGGTGGGATGGCATTCATAATGGACGGCCGCCACGGTGGGCGACTTGTGAGCACGATGGTCTCACAATGCAGAGGTTGTGGGATCGATTCCGGCTCCGGCCTTCCTGTGTAGAGTTTGCATGTTCTCCCAAGCCTGCGTAGTTTTCTCTGAGTTCGCCAGTTTCCTCGCACATTGCAAAAACATGCATCCATTTACTCTGATGCCAATGTTTTCTGTACCTTATGGCAGATTTTTCTCTTTGCCGAAGACTATTAGCACTTGTAGAGCGAGGACCTGTGCCACAGTCGTCAACTGCACCCTAAAATCAGATCATTTTGTATTTTAGACATTACACACTACACAGTTAAAGATGGTCCAAAAAAGAAAAATGGATTAATGTATTTCAACTTACATAATACTCTTTAAAGAGCTGACCAGCTCATTCCCAGAGGTACGTATTGGGGCGTATTGGTCGTCTTTACAGAAGACTCCAGGAGGTAACTCAGGTTTGACCTTCAGCCACAACAGAGTGTTGGGTGTGAGTGCTTCCAAGTCGTTGAGGTCGGAAGATGTCCTTGTGATAGGCCTGCTGTTTATAACTGCTTCAGCCTCACCAAGCAAGGTATATTGACTTTCTTCACCCGAAATTTGTTCTTTTACAGTGACATTCAGGATTTTTCTCACAGACCAAATAAGTCGCTCACAGCTTCCTCCGTGGTGGGAACCTGCTGGGGGATTGCTATGCCACTGAATACCTTTTTGCAGCAAGTGTTTCTCGATTTACTTAGTGTTCCATTCTTTGATTGATTTCTTCATTTCACTGTCAGCTGATCTTAAGTTGGTTCCGTTATCAGAATACATCTCTCTCACTTGTCCTCTTCTGACAAGAAATCTTCGGATTGCGTTGAGACAAGCATCTGTGTCACGTGAAGATGCAATTTCCAGATGTACGGCTCGTACAGCGAAACATGTAAAAATCACGCCGTATCTCTTTACTTGTCCTCTAACCCTACTTACTTAGAATGGACCAAAATAATCAACGCCAATTCTCTTGAAAGGCGGATCGTCAGGTAGCACTCTTCTGATGACTCTAGCAGCTCGAGGTATCCAAAACTGTTGATGCAGATTAGCCATCATGTGGTTCCTTCCAGCGTGAGCTGTAATCTCATGAATGTATCTCAGGACTAGCTTTGTGTTATGTGAATCCTTGGCAAGATGGCTTGCTGTTTTGCTGTTTCAGGCATGGCTGCGTGGCTCAACTGTCCACCAACCCTCATGACACCATCTTGAAGTACTATATTGAACTTGTAAAGTGGGCTACTTTTCTTCACCCTTTTTTGTTTTTCAAATATGGCTAAATCTTTTTTGAAACTTCGCCTTTGACAGTATTTCACAAGTTCTCTTTCTGCTTTATCCAAGTCGTCGCAGGTCAAATACTTTCCTTTGACAGTTCTCTTGAATAAATTCATCTTGCCTTCTTCACCTAATGTGATTAACTCCTTTCTATTTTCCTTTACTCTGTCAGTAAGTCTTTCAGCTTTAGAAACCAGGCTACGGCCTGCTTCAATGCTGTCCAAGACGAATAATGGTTCATCCACTGGCCCAGAGAATCTTTGGGCTTCAGTGACTGAATTACATGCACTTGAGTCACTCATTTGACCTCCAGGTCATTAATTGGTAATTTGAAGTGGTTTTTGTGTTTAACTAAATTCCTGGACACTGCCTGATTTTTTTCAGAGCTGTACAACCACTAGAAAGGGTGGTTCCCACAATGTGAGTTTTGCTCAGGTGGCCCAACAATGTCAAAAAAAAACAAGTAGGGGTGTGTGTGTGTGTTTGTATAAGCTACATGTTGGGGACCAACATCGGACAGCACACCCACTGTAGGGGACCAAAATTTTTGTGGGGACCAAAAATCTGGGCCCCACAAAAAAGAGCATTGAATTCAGTGATAAGAAGCTCAGGGGGAGGTCCTGTCAAAGTTTCAGGGCTTCCCAGGAAGGTCACAAAAACAAGACGAGTGTGCTAGAAATGTGTGTGCGGAAAAATTACTCAGGATCGCTGTCTAGTGGTCGGTCCCGGTACTGCACTTACGCACACTTCACACACTCGGCTGGTCTGCGCATGTGCAGGACAGTCTGCTTTTTGTCAGGCAGCCACCCTCCCCTCCCCCACAGCCCAACCCGAAAAATTGAGATGTTAGTTAAGTATTTATTCCTATTATTGAGTGAGATTACATATTTTTACTTGGCAGCTGGCACAACAGCTAAGCTTGGAGCACAGTTATTGCAAAATAAAATAAATAAACAGTAACAACAATAACGATTGTTAATATTGTTATACTTTATAGCGTAACCTATTTATACAAATTTTCTGTATGCAATTTCAAGTGCAACTAATATAGTTGTGCATATAGATAGCCACCAAACTCCATACATTAGATAAAAATAAGAGCCACGATGTTAACCAATTAACAGGTCAAGAAAAAAGCAGACATCCAAGAACTTGCTTTGTTACTTTTGCGTGGCCAGAACTACAAACCCCAAAGCAGAGCAAACCCAAAACATCAGAGAAAGTACAATACTTTTGTCAAGGAGTGGTGCTGCTGCTTTGCGATCGCTGCCACCATAGTGAACGCACTCCCACATTCGTGCACACGCACACTTGCCACACACCTGTTTTCCACGTCCTGTCAGTCCACTCCGTCGGTCCGCATTTATTTCGTTGGTCAGCCATCACGGTTGGGTGCGCACTAGATCGCTGTTAAACCATCTTCTACGCCACAGTCCTCGTGTTCAACAAACATTTCTCCCGAATTCGCCTACCATGCACAACTCTCCACTTTCAAACCGAGCGCCGCTGTTACTTCCGGGTTTTTAGCGCCAAGCACTTGACGCTAGCGTGTGACGTCATGGCGAAATACTAGGTTTTAAAATAAAAATTTTCTTTTTTTTGTACAGTCTAAGTGCATGGGGTTATGATAGATCGAATGAGTATACCTTTATGTACTCACTAACATTTATGTTGATCATAAAATGTTGTTTTGATGAAGAAAACTGTTATTTTTTAGAATCAATTGGCTTAGGGCACTTGGGCAAACTACGGCCCGGGGGCCACTTGTGGCCCGTTAAACGTTTCAATCCAGCCCCCCAAACTTGAAAAAAATTAAATGAATAAACCTTGTTAATGGTTTATTTTCTAAATACTGTGGTTTTTCAAAGACATATATATTGTTGTAATGCTTTTGTTCACTTTCGTTTAAAATTAAATGTATTTTAGGACTCATTGTGCCCCCCCCCCCTCCCAATCAAAAAGTTTGCCCATCCCTGGCATAGTGGATGGGCCGAGGAGTTTAAAAGGCACACATCATGCATTTTTCAGTCAGTTTTAGCCAGGGCTTGGTATGGGGAAGACCAGCTGGTTTACATGTAATCATTAAATTTTCCCAAGTTTTATTTAAGTTAATTGGACAAAACAAAAAAACGCAATATTCTTCTGCCAGAGAGTATGTAATATTCTTCTGCCATTTTATTGTAGAGGGCCATTTTGAGCCCCTAACAATATTATTCAACCAAGAGATCATGAGTCGTCGCCCACTTACTTTCTGAAGTCAGCTGGGATGTCACGGCTGTGACCCTCGTGAGGATAAAGTGGTTCAGATGGAAAAGTAGGACTAAGGGCTTTTTCTCAGGTTTCCATGCGCAAATCCATGTATATTAGGTTAATTGGAGACTCTAAATTCTCTACTCATCAAATGACATTCGTGACCCTGATGGATAGATAAAATAGATTATTAATCTGCCATGGGAAGTCCAAGGTGTCTGGTAGAAAGAAATGCATTCATACACTCATTACACAGTCAACCAAGCAAAGACACAAAGCCTAGGGCAGGGGCGGGCAAACTTTTTGATTGGAGGACCACAATGGGTTCTAAAATATGACAGAGGGGCCGGACCAGGAGCAGATGGATGGAGTGTTTTGGAAACCTCACCTCATCTGAGAAAAAAAATACATTTAATTTTATATGAAAGTGAATAAAAGCATTCCAACAATAATATTTGTCTTTGAAAACCACAGTGTTTAGAAAATAAAACATTAACAAGGTTTATTCATTAAATTTTTTTCAAGTTCGGCGGCCCGGATTAAAACTTTTAACGGGCCGCATGTGGCCCCGGGCCGTAGTTTGCCCTCGCCTGGCCTAGGGCATAAACACATACATGTAATATCCAATCCGCTTATTCTCACAAGGATAGCGTGCTGGAGCCTACCCAGCTGTCAACGGGCAGTAGGCGGGGCACACCCTGAAGTGGTTGCCAGCCAATCGCAGGGCACGCAAAGACGAACAACCATCTGCGCTCAAACTCACTCACAAATGCAACCTCCACACAGGAAAGCTGGGTCCCGGGATCGAACCCTGCACCTTGGGACTGCGAGCCGGATGTCCTAACCAGTCTTAACTCATTAAATACCAGCCATTTTCACTGGAGCAACCCACTCAATCCCAGAGTTTTCCTGGGTTTTGACTAATATTGCAAGGCCCACAGAATATTGTATTCTAATGCTATATAGACATGGAGCACACCCGAAGAAAGATGAGACTCTCTTCTTTCAACAGAAAAAAAATGTTTGTTCCTATCTTTTTCCATTCTTGAACAATCGGCATTTGAAAATAGCTAAATTTCATGAAAACTCCAATCCCTGGGGAAAAAACTGAGAAAATGAGCTTTTTGTAAACTGATGCATTTTGACCATAATTTGAACTTTGACACTATTATTTATGGCTTTTATGACACCTCTAACATCTAAATAATGCATGCCTTCTATAAAATAAAAAAAAGCACAAAAAATATGTTTTTGATAAAATAAATTTATTTGCACATAACACTAAACGACTGAACTGTTGAACTATGTACAAAAATGAAATACATCAGTGTCATACATACTTTTTTTTTGTGTGATATAAAATAAAACAGTTGCCTTGATGCAAGGGCACACAACATAGTTCACACCACATTCTTGTTTCACTCCGTTTGCCTTTGCGCAAACAGACCCGACACTTTCGTTGTGGTCTGGCTTTGCTGGTCCGTGGAAAATAGGCGAGCTTGTGTTTGTCCACTGGGGTTTGTGTGAAAATAATTGTCTGGGAAGTGATTGCTGGCATCCGCGATGTGCTGCAGAAGCTCATCCGTGAGAAACAGCTGCAGGAAATCAGCTGGCTCCTCAGACTCCAAATGGGCAGCGGCATTCAGTGGTCCAGGGGTTGCTGTAAAGTCGATTTTCCTCGGTTGCCATCCAGTGTGACGCCATCCGGAACCACTGCTTCCTGATGCACAACCTGTAAATTACAGAAATATAAACAATTGGAAATATATATTTATTGCTGCATTTTATTGCTGGCGTGTGAAGTTTCATATTATAATTTACCTTTCTTTACACCAACAAGACGAGGAGGAACTTTCTTGCCGCGGGATGCACAATCTGTGAATTTTAGAAAGTATGCATGATTACCACACCATTCAGTATTGTTGTTTCCTCGTCGGGGAGGAGATACGCTCGCGTCTAACTGCACATTTATGCGACATTTTCTGCCCGCAAGATGCATGATATGTACAATAAAAGCACGAGGGGTAAAACCACATGTTCAATGGTAACTTGCGAGCGCTTACCTCCTCGTTCGGGGGGATCTGGTGAGGACTCTCAGCTGCTTTGGCTATTGTCCGAAGGCAGGCGATGCAGGCCGCAAGGCACGCGCACCCTCTTTAGACGCCTGTTTGTTGAGACGACGACGAAGCGTCATCCTCTCAACCAAAGCGTCTCCATCGCCTTGATGCTTTTAGGAAGCTTTTTTTTTTACAAAAAAGCATTCCTCGATCGTCATTTGCTTGGAGGATTTCATTGCTAACGCTACTAATGCGACTGCTGCTAGTGCTGCCGATGCTGCTGCTACCCACGCTGCTCTCCACACTTATAAGTCTACCCCAGGATCCCGCCCCCCATTTGTACCTCTGGCGCAGATTCAAGGCGGATCTTTTGCACCTCTGCCCCCTGCTGGGTGATTTTTACATGATTCACAATGCGGACAAGGCTGATTCTCAGTCAGAGGTTGCATCAGACCCTTATGTACACTATGACGTAAAAAAGACAGGAAACGAATATAAACATATAGATGTCTTCAGGTACCGACTCTTTATGTACATGTGAAGTTTTGGATTTTTAGCAGCATGTGCATGAGAGTTATTAAGCATTTTGTCCATTGCGGCGAAGGAAATCTTAAGTGAAAACTTTGAAGCCCCGCCCCCGTCATATAGTATTTCGGAAACAAAAGATTTTAGCCCCAGTGTTTGTCCCAGGTCTTAAGATGCTACAGACAGAATTTTAAGGCAATCAGATGAAGCCTTTAGGATCAGGGTGCAAAAGAATGACCCCTGTAAACATGCAAAAAAGGGCAAAAGTCGGACTTTCAAAAATTCATAACTCACTTCCTGTTCATATTAGACGTTAAAATATCAAATTTTTCGCCATGCCCGATGAGACTGCCAAGTTTGGTGAGTTTTTGTGCATGTTTCGGGGGTCAAAAATGCGATCGAACAATCGGAAAAATAATAATAATAATAATTTCAACAAAAACAATAGCGACTTCGCAGCGGTCGCTGCTCAGGCCCTAATAATAATAATAATAATAATAATAAAAGTAATAATATTTTCTACAAAAACATTAGGGACCTCGCAGCCGTCGCAGCTCGGGCCCTAATAACAATTTCTACAAAAACAATAGCGACTTCGCAGCGGTCGCTGCTCAGGCCCTAATAATAATAATAATAATAATAATAAAAGTAATAATAATTTCCACAAAAACAATGGGGACCTCGTAGCGGTTGCTGCTCGGGCCCTAATAATAATTTCTACATAAACAATAGGGACCTCGCCGCGGTCGCTGCTCGGGCCCCAATAATAATTTCTACACAAAGTCCATTGTGGTGACCCGCCCCTTTTAAGTAAATTCAAAATGGCCGACTTCCTGTAAAACCTAGCTCATTGCTCCAAGAGACTTTTTTGTAGGTCTTGGTCTTATACATACAGTGAACCCTCGCTACTTCGCGGTTCACCTTTCGCGGGTTCAGTGCTTCGCGGGTATAAAAAATATTCGGGGGCATTGTAGTTTCGCCGAGCGGCACGACGGGCGCTGGAGCGGTTAGACGGCCGGCGTGCGCCGAAGAAGAGCGTGGGCGAAGAGGAGAGTGGACGAAGAAGAGCACGTTCCCCCGGACACGATCGGTGGCGACGTTTCGCGCGGTTCGGACCGTACCAGGGCTCCGGCCGGCGTGCGTGGCAGTTAAGCCGTAGAGGAGCACCGTCCCCGGGCACGGGCGGTGCCAAGCGGCCCCTAAGTTTAACCGAATGGAAGCTCTGGAGGAGGAGGGCATGCTCGCGTCACAGTAAGCCGAAGAGGAGCACCTTCCCCGGGCACGGGCGGTTCCAAGCGGCCCCTAAGTTTAACCAAATGGAAGCTCCGGAGGAGGAGGGCATGCTCGCGTCACAGTAAGCCGAAGAGGAGCACCTTCGCCGGGCACGGGCGGTTCCAAGCGGCCCCTAAGTTTAACCGAATGGAAGCTCCGGAGGAGGCGGGCATGCTCGCGTCACAGTAAGCCGAAGAGGAGCACCTTCCCCGGGCACGGGCGGTGCCAAGCGGCCCCTAAGTTTAACCGAATGGAAGCTCCGGGGGAGGAGGGCGGGCGTGTGTCACAGTTAAGCCGAATTGGAACACCTCTTCCGCCCGGGCACGAACGGAGCGCGAAGCTGTCAGTTATGAATGAATAAATGAATAAATAAATAAATAAATAAAGAATGCCACCTTTCATTTCACAGGGAACACCGGACGGCGTACCAGCAGGTAAAAGTCGGAGTAATTAAATAAATACAAAAAGAATGGCTGGGGAATAAAAAAATAATACGTTTTAATAATAATTTGTTTTTTTTGTTATAACATGAATTTCACTCTCTCTCTCTCCCCGTATATATATATACATATATATATATATATATATATATACATATATATATATATATATATACATATATATATATATATATATACAGATATATATATATATATATATATATATATATATATTTATTATATATATTGTATTTTCTTTTAAGCATTTTTGAAGGTGCGCCGCTACTTCGCGGATTTTCAGTTTCCGCGGGTGGTCTCGGTCCCCATTAACCGCAATAACCGAGGGTTCACTGTACTCCATAAAATTTACAAAAAGCGAGGTGAAACACTCAACCAGGGCTGCTTTTTTGAACATTTCTCGAGGGCCATGGCGAGCCATTTCAAAAAAGCTGCACAACTAACGTATAAAATATTGATAAATTTGCTCTGCCTGATGTGTGTGTCAAGTTTCACGAGTTGTCGTTTATATTTAGAACCTCATAATCAGCGTTGTTTTATTGCCAAAAAGTGCAATGCCACTCCCACAACTTTTCACGAAAAAGGATGAATTTCGTATTGTGACATCCTCATGGCCGAAACAGTCCTCCGAGCATATATGAGGGCGACCTTGTTGAGTTGCACGGAGAAAAACATCCAAGAAAATAACTTGTATTAGCTTTTACCAGTTGGTGGCGCTACTACTACGATGAAAAATAAGTTGGTAGATGTCTTCAGGGCTGAAGTATCCTCAAATGTGTACAACTTCGAGAAGATAGGATCATCTGAGTCATGTTGCCGGAGCTTTTGTTGCCACAGAGTACAATCTGACTTTTCAGCACCGTAATAGCCACGCCTTTTGCCAAAACGTCACAAAATTCGGCAGAGAGTAAGATCATTGTCTTGAGTCTTTTCTGACTAATTTTCAGTCGGATTCGTCAAAAGGGCACCGTGCAGTATGTGAAAATTAAAATAAAAACACATTTTTGATTCCACTTGGCGGCGCTGTGTGTATAACAAAATAATAACATTAAGATGTCTTCAGGTCGGGACGTTTTATTTACAGGTGAAGGTTTGGATTTTTAGGAGCATGTGCAGGGGAGTTATTAAGCATTCATTTATTTGTATTAGGTTCATTTTGTCTTCTTATTATTGATATTTGACTGATTCATTAAAAGCAGACAATTATGTTTTAGGTTAATTTTTTACCTGACATGTTTCGGCGAGTCTTTCGCCTTCTTCAGAGTGTCGCATGATGGTGTCTTGAGACCCGTCTTTATCAGCTGATGTTCCATGAGGGTGTGACTTACCTGTCAAAAAAATTAAAAATCAGAGCAGTAAAAGAACAAGCACAACATGAACATTACAAATCAGCAATCACTGACCACTGCAAAAGGGAAAACCACATCATGGACCGGGAGAAGGGCAGGGTCATCCGCACCGAAGAGAACAAACAACAGCGCTGGATCAGAGAGGCCATTGAGATCTGCAAGCGAGGCATAAAAACCATGAACAGAGACAAGGGAGCCTTCATCCTCTCTACCACCTGGAGCAGCATCTTGGCAGAGTGAACGGACAGCGGGGGGCGTGACTTGCCTTCATTCTTGTGACAGGTAAGTCACGCCCTCATGGAACATCAGCTGATAAAGACGGGTCACAAGACACCATCATGTGACACTCTGAAGAAGGCGAAAGACTTTCGTATTGTGACATCCTCAAGGCCTAAACACTCATCCGAGCAAATATAAGGTAGATTTTGTTAACCTGCCCGGAGAAAAACATAAACGAAAATAATTTGTATTTGTTTTAACCAGTTGGTGGCGCTACCACTGCGATCAAAAATAAGTTGGCAGCCGTCTTCAGGGCCTGAATATCCTCAAATGTGAAAAATTTCGAGAAGATGGATCATCTGAATCATTTTGCAGGAACTTTTGTTGCCACGGAGATTAATCAGACTCTGCGGCACCGTAATAGCCACGCCCTTCGAAGGAAAGTCACAAAAATAGGGATAGAGTAAGATCAATGTCTTGAGTCTTTTCTAGCCAATTTTCAATCGGATTCGTTAAAAGGGCACCGTGCAGTACGTCAAAATGTAAAAAATGATATTGATTGGCGCAAGGTGTATAACTGAATATAAACATATAGATGTCTTCAGGTACCGACTCTTTATGTACATGTGAAGTTTTGGATTTTTAGCTGCATGTGCAGGAGAGTTATTAAGCATTTTGTCCATTGCGGCGAAGGAAATCTTAAGTGAAAACTTCGAAGCCCCGCCCCCGTTCATATAGTATTTCGGAAACAAAAAATTTTAGCCCCAGTGTTTGTCCCAGGTCTTAAGATGCTACAGACAGAATTTTAAGGCAATCAGATGAAGCCTTTAGGATCAGGGTGCAAAAGAATGACCCCTGTAAACATGCAAAAAAGGGCAAAAGTCGGACTTTCAAAAATTCATAACTCACTTCCTGTTCATATTAGACGTTAAAATATCAAATTTTTCGCCATGCCCGATGAGACTGCCAAGTTTGGTGAATTTTTGTGCATGTTTCGGGGGTCAAAAATGCGATCGAACAATCGGAAAAATAATAATAAGAATAATTTCTACAAAAACAATAGGGACTTCGCAGCGGTCGCTGCTCAGGCCCTAATAATAATAATAATAATAATAATAAAAGTAATAATATTTTCTACAAAAACAATAGGGACCTCGCAGCCGTCGCAGCTCGGGCCCTAATAACAATAGGGACCTCGCAGCGGTCACTGCTCGGGCCCTAATAATAATAATAATAATAATTTCCACAAAAACAATGGGGACCTCGTAGCGGTCGCTGCTCGGGCCCTAATAATAATTTCTACATAAACGATAGGGACCTCGCCGCGGTCGCTGCTCGGGCCCCAATAATAATTTCTACACAAAGTCCATTGTGGTGACCCGCCCCCTTTTAAGTAAATTCAAAATGGCCGACTTCCTGTAAAACCTAGCTCATTGCTCCAAGAGACTTTTTTGTAGGTCTTGGTCTTATACATACAGTGAACCCTCGCTACTTCGCGGTTCACCTTTCGCGGGTTCAGTGCTTCGCGGGTATAAAAAATATTCGGGGGCATTGTAGTTTCGCCGAGCGGCACGACGGGGCGCTGGAGCGGTTAGACGGCCGGCGTGCGCCGAAGAAGAGCGTGGGCGAAGAGGAGAGTGGACGAAGAAGAGCACGTTCCCCCGGACACGATCGGTGGCGACGTTTCGCGCGGTTCGGACCGTACCAGAGCTCCGGCCGGCGTGCGTGGCAGTTAAGCCGTAGAGGAGCACCTTCCCCGGGCACGGGCGGTGCCAAGCGGCCCCTAAGTTTAACCGAATGGAAGCTCCGGAGGAGGAGGGCATGCTCGCGACACAGTAAGCCGAAGAGGAGCACCTTCCCCGGGCACGGGCGGTGCCAAGCGGCCCCTAAGTTTAACCGAATGGAAGCTCCGGGGGAGGAGGGTGGGCGTGTGTCACAGTTAAGCCGAATCGGAGCACCTCTTCCGCGCACGAGCGGAGCGCGAAGCTGTCAGTTATGAATGAATAAATGAATAAATAAATAAATAAATAAAGAATGGCACCTTTCATTTCACAGGGCACACCGGACGGCGTACCAGCAGGTAAAAGTCAGAGTAATTAAATAAATTAAAAAAGAATGGCTGGGGAATAAAAAAATAATACGTTTGAATAATAATTTGGTTTTTTTGTTATAACATGAATTTCACTCTCTCTCTCTCTCCCCGTATATATATATATATATATATATATATTTATATATTTATTATATATATTGTATTTTTTTTTAAGCATTTTTGAAGGTGCGCCGCTACTTCGCGGATTTTCAGTTTTCGCGGGTGGTCTCGGTCCCCATTAACAGCGATAACCGAGGGTTCACTGTACTCCATAAAATTTACAAAAAGCGAGGTGAAACACTCAACCAGGGCTGCTTTTTTGAACATTTCTCGAGGGCCATGGCGAGCCATTTCAAAAAAGCTGCACAACTAACGTATAAAATATTGATAAATTTGCTCTGCCTGATGTGTGTGTAAAGTTTCACGAGTTGTCGTTCATATTTAGAACCTCATAATCAGCGTTGTTTTATTGCCGAACAGTGCAATGCCACTCCCACAACTTTTCACGAAAAAGGATGAATTTCGTATTGTGACATCCTCATGGCCGAAACAGTCATCCGAGCATATATGAGGGCGACCTTGTTGAGTTGCACGGAGAAAAACATCCAAGAAAATAACTTGTATTAGCTTTTACCAGTTGGTGGCGCTACTACTACGATGAAAAATAAGTTGGTAGATGTCTTCAGGGCTGAAGTATCCTCAAATGTGTACAACTTCGAGAAGATAGGATCATCTGAGTCATGTTGCCGGAGCTTTTGTTGCCACAAAGTACAATCGGACTTTTCAGCACCGTAATAGCCACGCCTTTTGCCAAAACGTCACAAAATTCGGCAGAGAGTAAGATCATTGTCTTGAGTCTTTTCTGACTAATTTTCAGTCGGATTCGTCAAAAGGGCACGTTGCAGTACGTGAAAATTAAAATAAAAACACATTTTTTATTCCACTTGGCGGCGCTGTGTGTATAACAAAATAATAACATTAAGATGTCTTCAGGTCGGGACGTTTTATTTACAGGTGAAGGTTTGGATTTTTAGGAGCATGTGCAGGGGAGTTATTAAGCATTCATTTATTTGTATTAGGTACATTTTGTCTTCTTATTATTGATATTTGACTGATTCATTAAAAGCAGACAATTATGTTTTAGGTTAATTTTTTACCTGACATGTTTCGGCGAGTCTTTCGCCTTCTTCAGAGTGTCGCATGATGGTGTCTTGAGACCCGTCTTTATCAGCTGATGTTCCATGAGGGTGTGACTTACCTGTCAAAAAAATGAAAAATCAGAGCAGTAAAAGAACAAGCACAACATGAACATTACAAATCAGCAATCACTGACCACTGCAAAAGGGAAAACCACATCATGGACCGGGAGAAGGGCAGGGTCATCCGCACCGAAGAGAACAAACAACAGCGCTGGATCAGAAGGCCATTGAGATCTGCAAGCGAGGCATAAAAACCATGAACAGAGACAAGGGAGCCTTCATCCTCTCTACCACCTGGAGCAACATCTTGGCGGAGTGAACGGACAGCGGGGGGCGTGACTTGCCTTCATTCTTGTGAATGGTAAGTCACGCCCTCATGGAACATCAGCTGATAAAGACGGGCCACAAGACACCATCATGTGACACTCTGAAGAAGGCGAAAGACTTTCGTATTGTGACATCCTCAAGGCTTAAACACTCATCCGAGCAAATATAAGGTAGATTTTGTTAACCTGCCCGGAGAAAAACATCAACGAAAATAATTTGTATTTGTTTTAACCAGTTGGTGGCGCTACCACTGCGATCAAAAATAAGTTGGCAGCCGTCTTCAGGGCCTGAATATCCTCAAATGTGAAAAATTTCAAGAAGATGGATCATCTGAATCATTTTGCAGGAACTTTTGTTGCCACGGAGAATAATCAGACTCTGCAGCACCGTAATAGCCACGCCCTTCGAAGGAAAGTCACAAAAATAGGGATAGAGTAAGATCAATGTCTTGAGTCTTTTCTAGCCAATTTTCAATCGGATTCGTTAAAAGGGCACCGTGCAGTACGTCAAAATGTAAAAAATGATATTGATTGGCGCAAGGTGTATAACTGAATATAAACATATAGATGTTTTCAGGTACCGACTCTTTATGTACATGTGAAGTTTTGGATTTTTAGCAGCATGTGCAAGAGAGTTATTAAGCATTTTGTCCATTGCGGCGAAGGAAATCTTAAGTGAAAACTTCGAAGCCCCGCCCCCGTCATATAGTATTTCGGAAACAAAAAATTTTAGCCCCAGTGTTTGTCCCAGGTCTTAAGATGCTACAGACAGAATTTTAAGGCAATCAGATGAAGCCTTTAGGATCAGGGTGCAAAAGAATGACCCCTGTAAACATGCAAAAAAGGGCAAAAGTCGGACTTTCAAAAATTCATAACTCACTTCCTATTCATATTAGACATTAAAATATCAAATTTTTCGCCATGCCCGATGAGACTGCCAAGTTTGGTGAATTTTTGTGCATGTTTCGGGGGTCAAAAATGCAATCGAACAATCGGAAAAATAATAATAATAATAATTTCTACAAAAACAATAGGGACTTCGCAGCGGTCGCTGCTCAGGCCCTAATAATAATAATAATAATAAGAGAAGATAAGATAAGATGTCCTTTATTAGTCCCACAATGGGGAAATTTGAAAGTAATAATATTTTCTACAAAAACAATAGGGACCTCGCAGCCGTCGCAGCTCGGGCCCTAATAACAATTTCTAGAAAAACAATAGGGACCTCGCAGCGGTCACTGCTCGGGCCCTAATAATAATAATAATAATAATTTCCACAAAAACAATGGGGACCTCGTAGCGGTCGCTGCTCGGGCCCTAATAATAATTTCTACATAAACAATAGGGACCTCGCCGCGGTCGCTGCTCGGGCCCCAATAATAATTTCTACACAAAGTCCATTGTGGTGACCCGCCCCCTTTTAATAAATTCAAAATGGCCGACTTCCTGTAAAACCTAGCTCATTGCTCCAAGAGACTTTTTTGTAGGTCTTGGTCTTATACATACAGTGAACCCTCGCTACTTGGCGGTTCACCTTTCGCGGGTTCAGTGCTTCGCGGGTCTAAAAAATATTCGGGGGCATTATAGTTTCGCCGAGCGGCACGACGGGGCGCTGGAGCGGTTAGACGGCCGGTGTGCGCCGAAGAAGAGCGTGGGCGAAGAGGAGAGTGGACGAAGAAGAGTACGTTCCCCCGGACACGATCGGTGGCGACGTTTCGCGCGGTTCGGACAGTACCAGAGCTCCGGCCGGCGTGCGTGGCAGTTAAGCCGTAGAGGAGAACCTTCCCAGGGCACGGGCGGTGCCAAGCGGCCCCTAAGTTTAACCGAATGGAAGCTCCGGAGGAGGAGGGCATGCTCGCGTCACAGTAAGCCGAAGAGGAGCACCTTCCCCGGGCACGGGCGGTTCCAAGCGGCCCCTAAGTTTAACCGAATGGAAGCTCCGGAGGAGGAGGGCATGCTCGCGTCACAGTAAGCCGAAGAGGAGCACCTTCCCCGGGCACGGGCGGTGCCAAGCGGCCCCTAAGTTTAACCGAATGGAAGCTCCGGGGGAGGAGGGCGGGTGTGTGTCACAGTTAAGCCGAATTGGAGCACCTCTTCCGCCCGGGCACGAGCGGAGCGCGAAGCTGTCAGTTATGAATGTATAGAAGAATAAATAAATAAATAAATAAAGAATGCCACCTTTCATTTCACAGGGCACACCGGACGGCGTACCAGCAGGTAAAAGTCGGAGTAATTAAATAAATACAAAAAGAATGGCTGGGGAATAAAAAAATAATACGTTTTAATAATAATTTGGTTTTTTTGTTATAACATGAATTTCACTCTCTCTCTCTCTCTCTCTCTCTCCCCCCGTATATATATATATATATATATATATATATATATATATATATATATATATATATATATATATATTTATTATATATATTGTATTTTCTTTTAAGCATTTTTGAAGGTGCGCCGCTACTTCGCGGATTTTCAGTTTCCGCGGGTGGTCTCGGTCCCCATTAACCGCGATAACCGAGGGTTCACTGTACTCCATAAAATTTACAAAAAGCGAGGTGAAACACTCAACCAGGGCTGCTTTTTTGAACATTTCTCGAGGGCCATGGCGAGCCATTTCAAAAAAGCTGCACAACTAACGTATAAAATATTGATAAATTTGCTCTGCCTGATGTGTGTGTCAAGTTTCACGAGTTGTCGTTCATATTTAGAACCTCATAATCAGCGTTGTTTTATTGCCAAAAAGTGCAATGCCACTCCCACAACTTTTCACGAAAAAGGATGAATTTCGTATTGTGACATCCTCATGGCCGAAACAGTCCTCCGAGCATATATGAGGGCGACCTTGTTGAGTTGCACGGAGAAAAACATCCAAGAAAATAACTTGTATTAGCTTTTACCAGTTGGTGGCGCTACTACTACGATGAAAAATAAGTTGGTAGATGTCTTCAGGGCTGAAGTATCCTCAAATGTGTACAACTTCGAGAAGATAGGATCATCTGAGTCATGTTGCCGGAGCTTTTGTTGCCACAAAGTACAATCGGACTTTTCAGCACCGTAATTGCCACGCCTTTTGCCAAAACGTCACAAAACTCGGCAGAGAGTAAGATCATTGTCTTGAGTCTTTTCTGACTAATTTTCAGTCGGATTCGTCAAAAGGGCACCGTGCAGTACGTGAAAATTTAAATAAAAACAAATTTTTGATTCCACTTGGCGGCGCTGTGTGTATAACAAAATAATAACATTAAGATGTCTTCAGGTCGGGACATTTTATTTACAGGTGAATGTTTGGATTTTTAGGAGCATGTGCAGGGGAGTTATTAAGCATTCATTTATTTGTATTAGGTTCATTTTGTCTTCTTATTATTGATATTTGACAGATTCATTAAAAGCAGACAATTATGTTTTCGGTAAAATTTTTTACCTGACATGTTTCGGCGAGTCTTTCGCCTTCTTCAGAGTGTCGCATGATGGTGTCTTGAGACCCGTCTTTATCAGCTGATGTTCCATGAGGGTGTGACTTACCTGTCAAAAAAATGAAAAATCAGAGCAGTAAAAGAACAAGCACAACATGAACATTACAAATCAGCAATCACTGACCACTGCAAAAGGGAAAACCACATCATGGACCGGGAGAAGGGCAGGGTCATCGGCACCGAAGAGAACAAACAACAGCGCTGGATCAGAGAGGCCATTGAGATCTGCAAGCGAGGCATAAAAACCATGAACAGAGACAAGGGAGCCTTCATCCTCTCTACCACCTGGAGCAGCATCTTGGCGGAGTTAACGGACAGCGGGGGGCGTGACTTGCCTTCATTCTTGTGACAGGTAAGTCACGCCCTCATGGAACATCAGCTGATAAAGACGGGCCACAAGACACCATCATGTGACACTCTGAAGAAGGCGAAAGACTTTCGTATTGTGACATCCTCAAGGCTGAAACACTCATCCGAGCAAATATAAGGTAGATTTTGTTAACCTGCCCGGAGAAAAACATCAACGAAAATAATTTGTATTTGTTTTAACCAGTTGGTGGCGCTACCACTGCGATCAAAAATAAGTTGGCAGCCGTCTTCAGGGCCTGAATATCCTCAAATGTGAAAAATTTCGAGAAGATGGATCATCTGAATCATTTTGCAGGAACTTTTGTTGCCACGGAGAATAATCAGACTCTGCGGCACCGTAATAGCCACGCCCTTCGAAGGAAAGTCACAAAAATAGGGATAGAGTAAGATCAATGTCTTGAGTCTTTTCTAGCCAATTTTCAATCGGATTCGTTAAAAGGGCACCGTGCAGTACGTCAAAATGTAAAAAATGTTATTGATTGGCGCAAGGTGTATAACAGAATATAAACATATAGATGTCTTCAGGTACCGACTCTTTATGTACATGTGAAGTTTTGGATTTTTAGCAGCATGTGCAAGAGAGTTATTAAGCATTTTGTCCATTGCGGCGAAGGAAATCTTAAGTGAAAACTTCGAAGCCCCGCCCCCGTCATATAGTATTTCGGAAACAAAAAGTTTTAGCCCCAGTGTTTGTCCCAGGTCTTAAGATGCTACAGACAGAATTTTAAGGCAATCAGATGAAGCCTTTAGGATCAGGGTGCAAAAGAATGACCCCTGTAAACATGCAAAAAAGGGCAAAAGTCGGACTTTCAAAAATTCATAACTCACTTCCTGTTCATATTAGACGTTAAAATATCAAATTTTTCGCCATGCCCGATGAGACTGCCAAGTTTGGTGAATTTTTGTGCATGTTTCGGGGGTCAAAAATGCAATCGAACAATCGGAAAAATAATAATAATAATAATTTCTACAAAAACAATAGGGACTTCGCAGCGGTCGCTGCTCAGGCCCTAATAATAATAATAATAATAATAATAATAAAAGTAATAATATTTTCTACAAAAACAATAGGGACCTCGCAGCCGTCGCAGCTTGGGCCCTAATAACAATTTCTAGAAAAACAATAGGGACCTCGCAGCGGTCACTGCTCGGGCCCTAATAATAATAATAATAATAATTTCCACAAAAACAATGGGGACCTCGTAGCGGTCGCTGCTCGGGCCCTAATAATAATTTCTACATAAACAATAGGGACCTCGCCGCGGTCGCTGCTCGGGCCCCAATAATAATTTCTACACAAAGTCCATTGTGGTGACCCGCCCCCTTTTAAGTAAATTCAAAATGGCCGACTTCCTGTAAAACCTAGCTTATTGCTCCAAGAGACTTTTTTGTAGGTCTTGGTCTTATACATACAGTGAACCCTCGCTACTTCGCGGTTCACCTTTCGCGGGTTCAGTGCTTCGCGGGTATAAAAAATATTCGGGGGCATTGTAGTTTCGCCGAGCGGCACGACGGGGCGCTGGAGCGGTTAGACGGCCGGCGTGCGCCGAAGAAGAGCGTGGGCGAAGAGGAGAGTGGACGAAGAAGAGCACGTTCCCCCGGACACGATCGGTGACGACGTTTCGCGCGGTTCGGACCGTACCAGAGCTCCGGCCGGCGTGCGTGGCAGTTAAGCCGTAGAGGAGCAATTTCCCCGGGCACGGGCGGTGCCAAGCGGCCCCTAAGTTTAACCGAATGGAAGCTCCGGAGGAGGAGGGCATGCTCGCGTCACAGTAAGCCGAAGAGGAGCACCTTCCCCGGGCACGGGCGGTTCCAAGCGGCCCCTAAGTTTAACCGAATGGAAGCTCCGGAGGAGGAGGGCATGCTCGCGACACAGTAAGCCGAAGAGGAGCACCTTCCCCGGGCACGGGCGGTGCCAAGCGGCCCCTAAGTTTAACCGAATGGAAGCTCCGGGGGAGGAGGGTGGGCGTGTGTCACAGTTAAGCCGAATTGGAGCACCTCTTCCGCCCGGGCACGAGCGGAGCGCGAAGCTGTCAGTTATGAATGAATAAATGAATAAATAAATAAATAAATAAAGAATGCCACCTTTCATTTCACAGGGCACACCGGACGGCGTACCAGCAGGTAAAAGTCGGAGTAATTAAATAAATACAAAAAGAATGGCTGGGGAATAAAAAAATAATACGTTTTAATAATAATTTGTTTTTTTTGTTATAACATGAATTTCACTCTCTCTCTCCCCGTATATATATATATATATATATATATACATATATATATATATATATATATATATATATATATGTATATATGAATATATATATATATATATATATATATATATATATATATATATATATATGTATATATATATATTTATATATATATATATTGTATTTTTTTTTTAAGCATTTTTGAAGGTGCGCCGCTACTTCGCGGATTTTCAGTTTTCGCGGGTGGTCTCTGTCCCCATTAACCGCGATAACCGAGGGTTCACTGTACTCCATAAAATTTACAAAAAGCGAGGTGAAACACTCAACCAGGGCTGCTTTTTTGAACATTTCTCGAGGGCCATGGCGAGCCATTTCAAAAAAGCTGCACAACTAACGTATAAAATATTGATAAATTTGCTCTGCCTGATGTGTGTGTAAAGTTTCCCGAGTTGTCGTTCATATTTAGAACCTCATAATCAGCGTTGTTTTATTGCCGAACAGTGCAATGCCACTCCCACAACTTTTCACGAAAAAGGACGAATTTCGTATTGTGACATCCTCATGGCCGAAACAGTCATCCGAGCATATATGAGGGCGACCTTGTTGAGTTGCACAGAGAAAAACATCCAAGAAAATAACTTGTATTAGCTTTTACCAGTTAGTGGCGCTACTACTACGATGAAAAATAAGTATGTAGATGTCTTCAGGGCTGAAGTATCCTCAAATGTGTACAACTTGTGTACACGGGCGGTTCCAAGCGGCCCCTAAGTTTAACCGAATGGAAGCTCCGGAGGAGGAGGGCATGCTCGCGACACAGTAAGCCGAAGAGGAGCACCTTCCCCGGGCACGGGCGGTTCCAAGCGGCCCCTAAGTTTAACCGAATGGAAGCTCCGGAGGAGGAGGGCATGCTCGCGACACAGTAAGCCGAAGAGGAGCACCTTCCCCGGGCACGGGCGGTGCCAAGCGGCCCCTAAGTTTAACCGAATGGAAGCTCCGGGGGAGGAGGGTGGGCGTGTGTCACAGTTAAGCCGAATTGGAGCACCTCTTCCGCCCGGGCACGAGCGGAGCGCGAAGCTGTCAGTTATGAATGAATAAATGAATAAATAAATAAATAAATAAAGAATGCCACCTTTCATTTCACAGGGCACACCGGACGGCGTACCAGCAGGTAAAAGTCGGAGTAATTAAATAAATACAAAAAGAATGGCTGGGGAATAAAAAAATAATACGTTTTAATAATAATTTGTTTTTTTTGTTATAACATGAATTTCACTCTCTCTCTCCCCGTATATATATATATATATATATATATATATATATATATATATATATATATATATATATATATATATATATATATATATATATATATATGTACAACTTCGAGAAGATAGGATCATCTGAGTCATGTTGCCGGAGCTTTTGTTGCCACAAAGTACAATCGGACTTTTCAGCACCGTAATAGCCACGCCTTTTGCCAAAACGTCACAAAATTCGGCAGAGAGTAAGATCATTGTCTTGAGTCTTTTCTGACTAATTTTCAGTCGGATTCGTCAAAAGGGCACCGTGCAGTACGTGAAAATTAAAATAAAAACACATTTTTCATTCCACTTGGCGGCGCTGTGTGTATAACAAAATAATAACATTAAGATGTCTTCAGGTCGGGACGTTTTATTTACAGGTGAAGGTTTGGATTTTTAGGAGCATGTGCAGGGGAGTTATTAAGCATTCATTTATTTGTATTAGGTTCATTTTGTCTTCTTATTATTGATATTTGACTGATTCATTAAAAGCAGACAATTGTGTTTTAGGTTAATTTTTTACCTGACATGTTTCGGCGAGTCTTTCGCCTTCTTCAGAGTGTCGCATGATGGTGTCTTGAGACCCGTCCGTCTTTATCAGCTGATGTTCCATGAGGGTGTGACTTACCTGTCAAAAAAATGAAAAATCAGAGCAGTAAAAGAACAAGCACAACATGAACATTACAAATCAGCAATCACTGACCACTGCAAAAGGGAAAACCACATCATGGACCGGGTGAAGGGCAGGGTCATCCGCACCGAAGAGAACAAACAACAGCGCTGGATCAGAGAGGCCATTGAGATCTGCAAGCGAGGCATAAAAACCATGAACAGAGACAAGGGAGCCTTCATCCTCTCTACCACCTGGAGCAGCATCTTGGCGGAGTGAACGGACAGCGGGGGGTGTGACTTGCCTTCATTCTTGTGACAGGTAAGTCACGCCCTCATGGAACATCAGCTGATAAAGACAGGTCACAAGACACCATCATGTGACACTCTGAAGAAGGCGAAAGACTTTCGTATTGTGACATCCTCAAGTCCTAAACACTCATCCGAGCAAATATAAGGTAGATTTTGTGAACCTGCCCGGAGAAAAACATCAACGAAAATAATTTGTATTTGTTTTAACCAGTTGGTGGCGCTACCACTGCGATCAAAAAGAAGTTGGCAGCCGTCTTCAGGGCCTGAATATCCTCAAATGTGAAAATTTTCGAGAAGATTGATCATCTGAATCATTTTGCAGGAACTTTTGTTGCCACGGAGAATAATCAGACTCTGCGGCACCGCAATAGCCACGCCCTTCGAAGGAAAGTCACAAAAATAGGGATCGAGTAAGATCAATGTCTTGAGTCTTTTCTAGCCAATTTTCAATCGGATTCGTTAAAAGGACACCGTGCAGTACGTCAAAATGTAAAAAATGATATTGATTGGCGCAAGGTGTATAACAGAATATAAACATATAGATGTCTTCAGGTACCGACTCTTTATGTACATGTGAAGTTTTGGATTTTTAGCAGCATGTGCAGGAGAGTTATTAAGCATTTTGTCCATTGCGGCGAAGGAAATCTTAAGTGAAAACTTTGAAGCCCCGCCCCCGTCATATCGTATTTCGGAAACAAAAGATTTTAGCCCCAGTGTTTGTCCCAGGTCTTAAGATGCTACAGACAGAATTTTAAGGCAATCAGATGAAGCCTTTAGGATCAGGGTGCAAAAGAATGACCCCTGTAAACATGCAAAAAAGGGCAAAAGTCGGACTTTCAAAAATTCATAACTCACTTCCTGTTCATATTAGACGTTAAAATATCAAATTTCTCGCCATGCCCGATGAGACTGCCAAGTTTGGTGAGTTTTTGTGCATGTTTCGGGGGTCAAAAATGCGATCGAACAATCGGAAAAATAATAATAATAATAATTTCTACAAAAACAACAGGGACTTCGCAGCGGTCGCTGCTCAGGCCCTAATAATAATAATAATAAAAGTAATAATATTTTCTACAAAAACAATAGGGACCTCGCAGCCGTCGCAGCTCGGGCCCTAATAACAATTTCTAGAAAAACAATAGGGACCTCGCAGCGGTCACTGCTCGGGCCCTAATAATAATAATAATAATAATTTCCACAAAAACAATGGGGACCTCGTAGCGGTCGCTGCTCGGGCCCTAATAATAATTTCTCCATAAACAATAGGGACCTCGCCGCGGTCGCTGCTCGGGCCCCAATAATAATTTCTACACAAAGTCCATTGTGGTGACCCGCCCCTTTTAAGTAAATTCAAAATGGCCGACTTCCTGTAAAACCTAGCTCATTGCTCCAAGAGACTTTTTTGTAGGTCTTGGTCTTATACATACAGTGAACCCTCGCTACTTCGCAGTTCACCTTTCGCGGGTTCAGTGCTTCGCGGGTATAAAAAATATTCGGGGGCATTGTAGTTTCGCCGAGCGGCACGACGGGGCGCTGGAGCGGTTAGACGGCCGGCGTGCGCCGAAGAAGAGCGTGGGCGAAGAGGAGAGTGGACGAAGAAGAGCACGTTCCCCCGGACACGATCGGTGGCGACGTTTCGCGCGGTTCGGACCGTACCAGAGCTCCGGCCGGCGTGCGTGGCAGTTAAGCCGTAGAGGAGCACCTTCCCCAGGCACGGGCGGTGCCAAGCGGCCCCTAAGTTTAATGGAATGGAAGCTCCGGAGGAGGAGGGCATGCTCGCGTCACAGTAAGCCGAAGAGGAGCACCTTCCCCGGGCACGGGCGGTTCCAAGCGGCCCCTAAGTTTAACCGAATGGAAGCTCCGGAGGAGGAGGGCATGCTCGCGACACAGTAAGCCGAAGAGGAGCACCTTCCCCGGGCACGGGCGGTGCCAAGCGGCCCCTAAGTTTAACCGAATGGAAGCTCCGGGGGAGGAGGGTGGGCGTGTGTCACAGTTAAGCCGAATTGGAGCACCTCTTCCGCCCGGGCACGAGCGGAGCGCGAAGCTGTCAGTTATGAATGAATAAATGAATAAATAAATAAATAAATAAAGAATGGCACCTTTCATTGCAGAGGGCACACCGGACGGCGTACCAGCAGGTAAAAGTCGGAGTAATTAAATAAATACAAAAAGAATGGCTGGGGAATAAAAAAATAATACGTTTTAATAATAATTTGTTTTTTTTGTTATAACATGAATTTCACTCTCTCTCTCCCCGTATATATATATATATATATATATATATATATTGTATTTTTTTTTTAAGCATTTTTGAAGGTGCGCCGCTACTTCGCGGATTTTCAGTTTTCGCGGGTGGTCTCGGTCCCCATTAACCGCGATAACCGAGGGTTCACTGTACTCCATAAAATTTACAAAAAGCGAGGTGAAACACTCAACCAGGGCTGCTCTGCATGTTGTGCTGGGCCACCTGGAACAACAGCGGAGCTATGCAAGGATGCTCTTTGTGGACTACAGCTCGGCATTCAACACGATCATCCCAGACATCCTCGTCGCCAAACTGGACACTCTCGGCCTCCCTGCCCTCACACACTTCTGGATTAAGGACTTTCTGACCAACAGACCCCAGACTGTGTTGCTCGGCCCCTACACGTCCTCCACCCTCATGGTGAGCACCGGTTCCCCCCAAGGATGCGTGCTGAGCCCTCTCCTGTACGCCCTCTACACCTACGACTGCAGCCCGGCCCACGGCAACAACACCATCGTCAAGTTTGCTGACGACACGACAGTGGTCGGTCTGATCTCGGAAGGTGACGAGACAGCCTACAGAGAGGAGGTAGGGAGACTGACAACTTGGTGCAAGGACAACAGACTGCACCTTAACTCTGCTAAAACAAAGGAGATTGTCGTCGACTTCAGGAGGAACAAGACGCTGCCGCCCCCCCTCTGCATCGAAGGCGTGTGTGTGGAGAGGGTCCACACGTTCAAGTTCCTGGGAGTACAGATCTCCGATGACCTTTCTTGGAGTCACAACACCACAGCAGTGGTAAAGAAGGTCCGCCAACGTCTGCACTTCCTGAGAGTCCTCAGGAAATTCAACCTGGACAGGAAGCTGCTGCTGGCCTTCTACCACTCGTCCATCGAGAGCCTGCTGACGTACTGTGTCTCCACCTGGTACAGCGGCTGCACTGAGGCGGACAGAGTGAGGCTCCAGAGGACAGTCAAAACAGCGCAAAGGATTATTGGCTGCCCTCTCCCCTCGCTGTCGGACATCTACACCGCCCGGTGCCTCAGAAGGGCTCTCAACATCGTCAAAGACAATACCCACCCAAACTCACACCTGTTCGACCGGTTGCCCTCTGGCAGGCGCTACAGATGCATCAAATCAAGGACCAATCGACTGAGAAACAGTTTCTTTCCGAGAGCCATCTCCATACTGAACTCTCACACACACACGAGACCACCCTAACCTTGCAAAACAGCATTGTGATGTGTTTCTATATGCCCTATTCAGTACTGAATTCCATTGCACTGTCTTATTTATTTATCTAATTTATATATTGTCTGTATTATTGTTGTATTGCACTGGAGAGGGGAGCCCTCTAATCTCGTTGCACACTTGAGTACAATGACAATAAAGGGATTTCTATTTCTATTCTATTCTTTTTTTAACTTTTCTCGAGGGCCATGGCGAGCCATTTCAAAAAAGCTGCACAACTAACGTATAAAATATTGATAAATTTGCTCTGCCTGATGTGTGTGTAAAGTTTCACGAGTTGTCGTTCATATTTAGAACCTCATAATCAGCGTTGTTTTATTGCCGAACAGTGCAATGCCACTCCCACAACTTTACACGAAAAAGGACGAATTTCGTATTGTGACATCCTCATGGCCGAAACAGTCATCCGAGCATATATGAGGGCGGCCTTGTTGAGTTGCACGGAGAAAAACATCCAAGAAAATAACTTGTATTAGCTTTTACCAGTTGGTGGCGCTACTACTACGATGAAAAATAAGTTGGTAGACGTCTTCAGGGCTGAAGTATCCTCAAATGTGTACAACTTCGAGAAGATAGGATCATCTGAGTCATGTTGCCGGAGCTTTTGTTGCCACAAAGTACAATCGGACTTTTCAGCACCGTAATAGCCACGCCTTTTGCCAAAACGTCACAAAATTCGGCAGAGAGTAAGATCATTGTCTTGAGTCTTTTCTGACTAATTTTCAGTCGGATTCGTCAAAAGGGCACCGTGCAGTACGTGAAAATTAAAATAAAAACACATTTTTGATTCCACTTGGCGGCGCTGTGTGTATAACAAAATAATAACATTAAGATGTCTTCAGGTCGGGACGTTTTATTTACAGGTGAAGGTTTGGATTTTCAGGAGCATGTGCAGGGGAGTTATTAAGCATTCATTTATTTGTATTAGGTTCATTTTGTCTTCTTATTATTGATATTTGACTGATTCATTAAAAGCAGACAATTATGTTTTAGGTGAATTTTTTACCTGACATGTTTCGGCGAGTCTTTCGCCTTCTTCAGAGTGTCGCATGATGGTGTCTTGAGACCCGTCTTTATCAGCTGATGTTCCATGTGGGTGTGACTTACCTGTCAAAAAAATGAAAAATCAGAGCAGTAAAAGAACAAGCACAACATGAACATTACAAATCAGCAATCACTGACCACTGCAAAAGGGAAAACCACATCATGGACCGGGAGAAGGGCAGGGTCATCCGCACCGAAGAGAACAAACAACAGCGCTGGATCAGAGAGGCCATTGAGATCTGCAAGCGAGGCATAAAAACCATGAACAGAGACAAGGGAGCCTTCATCCTCTCTACCACCTGGACCAGCATCTTGGCGGAGTGAACGGACAGCGGGGGGCGTGACTTGCCTTCATTCTTGTGACAGGTAAGTCACGCCCTCATGGAACATCAGCTGATAAAGACGGGTCACAAGACACCATCATGTGACACTCTGAAGAAGGCGAAAGACTTTCGTATTGTGACATCCTCAAGGCCTAAACACTCATCCGAGCAAATATAAGGTAGATTTTGTTAACCTGCCCGGAGAAAAAAATCAACGAAAATAATTTGTATTTGTTTTAACCAGTTGGGGGCGCTACCACTGTGATCAAAAATAAGTTGGCAGCCGTCTTCAGGGCCTGAATATCCTCAAATGTGAAAAATTTCGAGAAGATGGATCATCTGAATCATTTTGCAGGAACTTTTGTTGCCACGGAGAATAATCAGACTCTGCGGCACCGTAATAGCCACGCCCTTCGAAGGAAAGTCACAAAAATAGGGATAGAGTAAGATCAATGTCTTGAGTCTTTTCTAGCCAATTTTCAATCGGATTCGTTAAAAGGGCACCGTGCAGTACGTCAAAATGTAAAAAATTATATTGATTGGCGCAAGGTGTATAACAGAGTATAAACATATAGATGTCTTCAGGTACCGACTCTTTATGTACATGTGAAGTTTTGGATTTTTAGCAGCATGTGCAGGAGAGTTATTAAGCATTTTGTCCATTGCGGCGAAGGAAATCTGAAGTGAAAACTTTGAAGCCCCGCCCCCGTCATATAGTATTTCGGAAACAAAAGATTTTAGCCCCAATTTTAGCCCCAGTGTTTGTCCCAGGTCTTAAGATGCTACAGACAGAATTTTAAGGCAATCAGATGAAGCCTTTAGGATCAGGGTGCAAAAGAATGACCCCTGTAAACATGCAAAAAAGGGCAAAAGTCGGACTTTCAAAGATTCATAACTCACTTCCTGTTCATATTAGACGTTAAAATATCAAATTTCTCGCCATGCCCGATGAGACTGCCAAGTTTGGTGAGTTTTTGTGCATGTTTCGGGGGTCAAAAATGCAATCGAACAATCGGAAAAATAATAATAATAATAATTTCTACAAAAACAACAGGGACTTCGCAGCGGTCGCTGCTCAGGCCCTAATAATAATAATAATAATAATAATAATAAAAGTAATAATATTTTCTACAAAAACAATAGGGACCTTGCAGCCGTCGCAGCTCGGGCCCTAATAACAATTTCTAGAAAAACAATAGGGACCTCGCAGCGGTCACTGCTCGGGCCCTAATAATAATAATAATAATAATTTCCACAAAAACAATGGGGACCTCGTAGCGGTCGCTGCTCGGGCCCTAATAATAATTTCTACAAAAACAATAGGGACCTCGCCGCGGTCGCTGCTCGGGCCCCAATTATAATTTCTACACAAAGTCCATTGTGGTGACCCGCCCCCTTTTAAGTAAATTCAAAATGGCCGACTTCCTGTAAAACCTAGCTTATTGCTCCAAGAGACTTTTTTGTAGGTCTTGGTCTTATACATACAGTGAACCCTCGCTACTTGGCGGTTCACCTTTCGCGGGTTCAGTGCTTCGCGGGTCTAAAAAATATTCGGGGGCATTGTAGTTTCGCTGAGCGGCACGAAGGGGCGCTGGAGCGGTTAGACGGCCGGTGTGCGCCGAAGAAGAGCGTGGGCGAAGAGGAGAGTGGACGAAGAAGAGCACGTTCCCCCGGACACGATCGGTGGCGACGTTTCGCGCGGTTCGGACAGTACCAGAGCTCCGGCCGGCGTGCGTGGCAGTTAAGCCGTAGAGGAGAACCTTCCCCGGGCACGGGCGGTGCCAACCGGCCCCTAAGTTTAACCGAATGGAAGCTCCGGAGGAGGAGGGCATGCTCGCGTCACAGTAAGCCGAAGAGGAGCACCTTTGCCGGGCACGGGCGATTCCAAGCGGCCCCTAAGTTTAACCGAATGGAAGCTCCGGAGGAGGAGGGCATGCTCGCGTCACAGTAAGCCGAAGAGGAGCACCTTCCCCGGGCACGGGCGGTGCCAAGCGGCCCCTAAGTTTAACCGAATGGAAGCTCCGGGGGAGGAGGGCGGGTGTGTGTCACAGTTAAGCCGAATTGGAGCACCTCTTCCGCCCGGGCACGAGCGGAGCGCGAAGCTGTCAGTTATGAATGTATAAAAGAATAAATAAATAAATGAATAAAGAATGCCACCTTTCATTTCACAGGGCACACCGGACGGCGTACCAGCAGATAAAAGTCGGAGTAATTAAATAAATACAAAAAGAATGGCTGGGGAATAAAAAAATAATACGTTTTAATAATAATTTGGTTTTTTTGTTATAACATGAATTTCACTCTCTCTCTCCCCGTATATATATATATATATATATATATATATATATATATATATATATATATATATATATATATATATATATATATATATATATATATATATATATATTATTATATATATTGTATATTTTTTTAAGCATTTTTGAAGGTGCGCCGCTACTTCGCGGATTTTCAGTTTTCGCGGGTGGTCTCTGTCCCCATTAACCGCGATTACCGAGGGTTCACTGTACTCCATAAAATTTACAAAAAGCGAGGTGAAACACTCAACCAGGGCTGCTTTTTTTAACATTTCTCGAGGGCCATGGCGAGCCATTTCAAAAAAGCTGCACAACTAACGTATAAAATATTGATAAATTTGCTCGGCCTGATGTGTGTGTAAAGTTTCACGAGTTGTCGTTCATATTTAGAACCTCATAATCAGCGTTGTTTTATTGCCGAACAGTGCAATGCCACTCCCACAACTTTACACGAAAAAGGACGAATTTCGTATTGTGACATCCTCATGGCCGAAACAGTCATCCGAGCATATATGAGGGCGGCCTTGTTGAGTTGCACGGAGAAAAACATCCAAGAAAATAACTTGTATTAGCTTTTACCAGTTGGTGGCGCTACTACTACGATGAAAAATAAGTTGGTAGATGTCTTCAGGGCTGAAGTATCCTCAAATGTGTACAACTTCGAGAAGATAGGATCATCTGAGTCATGTTGCCGGAGCTTTTGTTGCCACAGAGTACAATCTGACTTTTCAGCACCGTAATAGCCACGCCTTTTGCCAAAACGTCACAAAATTCGGCAGAGAGAAAGATCATTGTCTTGAGTCTTTTCTGACTAATTTTCAGTCGGATTTGTCAAAAGGGCACCGTGCAGGATGTGAAAATTAAAATAAAAACACATTTTTGATTCCACTTGGCGGCGCTGTGTGTATAACAAAATAATAACATTAAGATGTCTTCAGGTCGGGACGTTTTATTTACAGGTGAAGGTTTGGATTTTCAGGAGCATGTGCAGGGGAGTTATTAAGCATTCATTTATTTGTATTAGGTTAATTTTGTCTTCTTATTATTGATATTTGACTGATTCATTAAAAGCAGACAATTATGTTTTAGGTTAATTTTTTACCTGACATGTTTCGGCGAGTCTTTCGCCTTCTTCAGAGTGTCGCATGATGGTGTCTTGAGACCCGTCTTGATCAGCTGATGTTCCATGAGGGTGTGACTTACCTGTCAAAAAAATGAAAAATCAGAGCAGTAAAAGAACAAGCACAACATGAACATTACAAATCAGCAATCACTGACCACTGCAAAAGGGAAAACCACATCATGGACCGGGAGAAGGGCAGGGTCATCCGCACCGAAGAGAACAAACAACAGCGCTGGATCAGAGAGGCCATTGAGATCTGCAAGCGAGGCATAAAAACCATGAACAGAGACAAGGGAGCCTTCATCCTCTCTACCACCTAGAGCAGCATCTTGGCGGAGTGAACGGACAGCGGGGGGTGTGACTTGCCTTCATTCTTGTGACAGGTAAGTCACGCCCTCATGGAACATCAGCTGATAAAGACGGGTCACAAGACACCATCATGTGACACTCTGAAGAAGGCGAAAGACTTTCGTATTGTGACATCCTCAAGGCCTAAACACTCATCCGAGCAAATATAAGGTAGATTTTGTGAACCTGCCCGGAGAAAAACATCAACGAAAATAATTTGTATTTGTTTTAACCAGTTGGTGGCGCTACCACTGCGATCAAAAATAAGTTGGCAGCCGTCTTCAGGGCTTGAATATCCTCAAATGTGAAAAATTTCGAGAAGATGGATCATCTGAATCATTTTGCAGGAACTTTTGTTGCCACGGAGAATAATCAGACTCTGCGGCACCGTAATAGCCACGCCCTTCGAAGGAAAGTCACAAAAATAGGGATAGAGTAAGATCAATGTCTTGAGTCTTTTCTAGCCAATTTTCAATCGGATTCGTTAAAAGGGCACCGTGCAGTACGTCAAAATGTAAAAAATGATATTGATTGGCGCAAGGTGTATAACAGAATATAAACATATAGATGTCTTCAGGTACCGACTCTTTATGTACATGTGAAGTTTTGGATTTTAGCAGCATGTGCAGGAGAGTTATTAAGCATTTTGTCCATTGCGGCGAAGGAAATCTTAAGTGAAAACTTTGAAGCCCCGCCCCCGTCATATAGTATTTCGGAAACAAAAGATTTTAGCCCCAATTTTAGCCCCAGTGTTTGTCCCAGGTCTTAAGATGCTACAGACAGAATTTTAAGGCAATCAGATGAAGCCTTTAGGATCAGGGTGCAAAAGAATGACCCCTGTAAACATGCAAAAAAGGGCAAAAGTCGGACTTTCAAAAATTCATAACTCACTTCCTGTTCATATT
This sequence comes from Idiotropiscis lumnitzeri, assembly GCF_059441095.1. Lineage (NCBI taxonomy): Eukaryota > Metazoa > Chordata > Actinopteri > Syngnathiformes > Syngnathidae > Idiotropiscis > Idiotropiscis lumnitzeri. The sequence continues at coordinate 378,699 of NW_028283647.1, forward strand.
AGACGTTTAAAATATCAAATTTCTCGCCATGCCCGATGAGACTGCCAAGTTTGGTGAGTTTTTGTGCATGTTTCGGGGGTCAAAAATGCAATCGAACAATCGGAAAAATAATAATAATAATAATTTCTACAAAAACAACAGGGACTTCGCAGCGGTCGCTGCTCAGGCCCTAATAATAATAATAATAATAATAATAAAAGTAATAATATTTTCTACAAAAACAATAGGGACCTCGCAGCCGTCGCAGCTCGGGCCCTAATAACAATTTCTAGAAAAACAATAGGGACCTCGCAGCGGTCACTGCTCGGGCCCTAATAATAATAATAATAATAATTTCCACAAAAACAATGGGGACCTCGTAGCGGTCGCTGCTCGGGCCCTAATAATAATTTCTACAAAAACAATAGGGACCTCGCCGCGGTCGCTGCTCGGGCCCCAATTATCATTTCTACACAAAGTCCATTGTGGTGACCCGCCCCTTTTAAGTAAATTCAAAATGGCCGACTTCCTGTAAAACCTAGCTCATTGCTCCAAGAGACTTTTTTGTAGGTCTTGGTCTTATACATACAGTGAACCCTCGCTACTTCGCGGTTCACCTTTCGCGGGTTCAGTGCTTCGCGGGTATAAAAAATATTCGGGGGCATTGTAGTTTCGCCGAGCGGCACGACGGGCGCTGGAGCGGTTAGACGGCCGGCGTGCGCCGAAGAAGAGCGTGGGCGAAGAGGAGAGTGGACGAAGAAGAGCACGTTCCCCCGGACACGATCGGTGGCGACGTTTCGCGCGGTTCGGACCGTACCAAGGCTCCGGCCGGCGTGCGTGGCAGTTAAGCCGTAGAGGAGCACCGTCCCCGGGCACGGGCGGTGCCAAGCGGCCCCTAAGTTTAACCGAATGGAAGCTCCGGAGGAGGAGGGCATGCTCGCGTCACAGTAAGCCGAAGAGGAGCACCTTCCCCAGGCACGGGCGGTTCCAAGCGGCCCCTAAGTTTAACCAAATGGAAGCTCCGGAGGAGGAGGGCATGCTCGCGTCACAGTAAGCCGAAGAGGAGCACCTTTGCCGGGCACGGGCGGTTCCAAGCGGCTCCTAAGTTTAACCGAATGGAAGCTCCGGAGGAGGCGGGCATGCTCGCGTCACAGTAAGCCGAAGAGGAGCACCTTCCCCGGGCACGGGCGGTGCCAAGCGGCCCCTAAGTTTAACCGAATGGAAGCTCCGGGGGAGGAGGGCGGGCGTGTGTCACAGTTAAGCCGAATTGGAACACCTCTTCCGCCCGGACACGAACGGAGCGCGAAGCTGTCAGTTATGAATGAATAAATGAATAAATAAATAAATAATTAAAGAATGCCACCTTTCATTTCACAGGGAACACCGGACGGCGTACCAGCAGGTAAAAGTCGGAGTAATTAAATAAATACAAAAAGAATGGCTGGGGAATAAAAAAATAATACGTTTTAATAATAATTTGGTTTTTTTGTTATAACATGAATTTCACTCTCTCTCTCTCTCTCTCTCCCCGTATATATATATATATATATATATATATATATATATATATATTTATTATATATATTGTATTTTCTTTTAAGCATTTTTGAAGGTGCGCCGCTACTTCGCGGATTTTCAGTTTCCGCGGGTGGTCTCGGTCCCCATTAACCGCGATAACCGAGGGTTCACTGTACTCCATAAAATTTACAAAAAGCGAGGTGAAACACTCAACCAGGGCTGCTTTTTTGAACATTTCTCGAGGGCCATGGCGAGCCATTTCAAAAAAGCTGCACAACTAACGTATAAAATATTGATAAATTTGCTCTGCCTGATGTGTGTGTCAAGTTTCACGAGTTGTCGTTCATATTTAGAACCTCATAATCAGCGTTGTTTTATTGCCAAACAGTGCAATGCCACTCCCACAACTTTTCACGAAAAAGGATGAATTTCGTATTGTGACATCCTCATGGCCGAAACAGTCCTCCGAGCATATATGAGGGCGACCTTGTTGAGTTGCACGGAGAAAAACATCCAAGAAAATAACTTGTATTAGCTTTTACCAGTTGGTGGCGCTACTACTACGATGAAAAATAAGTTGGTAGATGTCTTCAGGGCTGAAGTATCCTCAAATGTGTACAACTTCGAGAAGATAGGATCATCTGAGTCATGTTGCCGGAGCTTTTGTTGCCACAAAGTACAATCGGAATTTTCAGCACCGTAATAGCCACGCCTTTTGCCAAAACGTCACAAAACTCGGCAGAGAGTAAGATCATTGTCTTGAGTCTTTTCTGACTAATTTTCAGTCGGATTCGTCAAAAGGGCACGGTGCAGTACGTGAAAATTAAAATAAAAACAAATTTTTGATTCCACTTGGCGGCGCTGTGTGTATAACAAAATAATAACATTAAGATGTCTTCAGGTCGGGACATTTTATTTACAGGTGAAGGTTTGGATTTTTAGGAGCATGTGCAGGGGAGTTATTAAGCATTCATTTATTTGTATTAGGTTCATTTTGTCTTCTTATTATTGATATTTGACAGATTCATTAAAAGCAGACAATTATGTTTTCGGTAAATTTTTTACCTGACATGTTTCGGCGAGTCTTTCGCCTTCTTCAGAGTGTCGCATGATGGCGTCTTGAGACCCGTCTTTATCAGCTGATGTTCCATGAGGGTGTGACTTACCTGTCAAAAAAATGAAAAATCAGAGCAGTAAAAGAACAAGCACAACATGAACATTACAAATCAGCAATCACTGACCACTGCAAAAGGGAAAACCACATCATGGACCGGGAGAAGGGCAGGGTCATCCGCACAGAAGAGAACAAACAACAGCGCTGGATCAGAGAGGCCATTGAGATCTGCAAGCAAGGCATAAAAACCATGAACAGAGACAAGGGAGCCTTCATCCTCTCTACCACCTGGACCAGCATCTTGGCGGAGTTAACGGACAGCGGGGGGCGTGACTTGCCTTCATTCTTGTGACAGGTAAGTCACGCCCTCATGGAACATCAGCTGATAAAGACGGGCCACAAGACACCATCATGTGACACTCTGAAGAAGGCGAAAGACTTTCGTATTGTGACATCCTCAAGGCCTAAACACTCATCCGAGCAAATATAAGGTAGATTTTGTTAACCTGCCCGGAGAAAAACATCAACGAAAATAATTTGTATTTGTTTTAACCAGTTGGTGGCGCTACCACTGCGATCAAAAATAAGTTGGCAGCCGTCTTCAGGGCCTGAATATCCTCAAATGTGAAAAATTTCGAGAAGATGGATCATCTGAATCATTTTGCAGGAACTTTTGTTGCCACGGAGAATAATCAGACTCTGCGGCACCGTAATAGCCACGCCCTTCGAAGGAAAGTCACAAAAATAGGGATAGAGTAAGATCAATGTCTTGAGTCTTTTCTAGCCAATTTTCAATCGGATTCGTTAAAAGGGCACCGTGCAGTACGTCAAAATGTAAAAAATGATATTGATTGGCGCAAGGTGTATAACAGAATATAAACATATAGATGTCTTCAGGTACCGACTCTTTATGTACATGTGAAGTTTTGGATTTTTAGCAGCATGTGCAGGAGAGTTATTAAGCATTTTGTCACAAGAAAAAGGACGAATTTCGTATTGTGACATCCTCATGGCCGAAACAGTCATCCGAGCATATATGAGGGCGACCTTGTTGAGTTGCACGGAGAAAAACATCCAAGAAAATAACTTGTATTAGCTTTTACCAGTTGGTGGCGCTACTACTACGATGAAAAATAAGTTGGTAGATGTCTTCAGGGCTGAAGTATCCTCAAATGTGTACAACTTCGAGAAGATAGGATCATCTGAGTCATGTTGCCGGAGCTTTTATTGCCACAGAGTACAATCTGACTTTTCAGCACCGTAATAGCCACGCCTTTTGCCAAAACGTCACAAAATTCGGCAGAGAGTAAGATCATTGTCTTGAGTCTTTTCGGACTAATTTTCAGTCGGATTCGTCAAAAGGGCACCGTGCATAATGTGAAAATTTAAATAAAAACAAATTTTTGATTCCACTTGGCGGCGCTGTGTGTATTTAGGATCAGGGTGCAAAAGAATGACCCCTGTAAACATGCAAAAAAGGGCAAAAGTCGGATTTTCAAAAATTCATAACTCACTTCCTATTCATATTAGACATTAAAATATCAAATTTTTCGCCATGCCCGATGAGACTGCCAAGTTTGGTGAATTTTTGTGCATGTTTCGGGGGTCAAAAATGCAATCGAACAATCGGAAAAATAATAATAATAATAATTTCTACAAAAACAATAGGGACTTCGCAGCGGTCGCTGCTCAGGCCCTAATAATTATAATAATAATAAGAGAAGATAAGATAAGATGTCCTTTATTAGTCCCACAATGGGGAAATTTGAAAGTAATAATATTTTCTACAAAAACAATAGGGACCTCGCAGCCGTCGCAGCTCGGGCCCTAATAACAATTTCTAGAAAAACAATAGGGACCTCGCAGCGGTCACTGCTCGGGCCCTAATAATAATAATAATAATAATTTCCACAAAAACAATGGGGACCTCGTAGCGGTCGCTGCTCGGGCCCTAATAATAATTTCTACATAAACAATAGGGACCTCGCCGCAGTCGCTGCTCGGGCCCCAATAATAATTTCTACACAAAGTCCATTGTGGTGACCCGCCCCTTTTAAGTAAATTCAAAATGGCCGACTTCCTGTAAAACCTAGCTCATTGCTCCAAGAGACTTTTTTGTAGGTCTTGGTCTTATACATACAGTGAACCCTCGATACTTCGCGGTTCACCTTTCGCGGGTTCAGTGCTTCGCGGGTATAAAAAATATTCGGGGGCATTGTAGTTTCGCCGAGCGGCACGACGGGCGCTGGAGCGGTTAGACGGCCGGCGTGCGCCGAAGAAGAGCGTGGGCGAAGAGGAGAGTGGACGAAGAAGAGCACGTTCCCCCGGACACGATCGGTGGCGACGTTTCGCGCGGTTCGGACCGTACCAGAGCTCCGGCCGGCGTGCGTGGCAGTTAAGCCGTAGAGGAGCACCTTCCCCAGGCACGGGCGGTGCCAAGCGGCCCCTAAGTTTAACCGAATGGAAGCTCCGGAGGAGGAGGGCATGCTCGCGTCACAGTAAGCCGAAGAGGAGCACCTTCCCCGGGCACGGGCGGTTCCAAGCGGCCCCTAAGTTTAACCAAATGGAAGCTCCGGAGGAGGAGGGCATGCTCGCGTCACAGTAAGCCGAAGAGGAGCACCTTCGCCGGGCACGGGCGGTTCCAAGCGGCCCCTAAGTTTAACCGAATGGAAGCTCCGGAGGAGGCGGGCATGCTCGCGTCACAGTAAGCCGAAGAGGAGCACCTTCCCCGGGCACGGGCGGTGCCAAGCGGCCCCTAAGTTTAACCGAATGGAAGCTCCGGAGGAGGAGGGCATGCTCGCGTCACAGTAAGCCGAAGAGGAGCACCTTCGCCGGGCACGGGCGGTTCCAAGCGGCCCCTAAGTTTAACCGAATGGAAGCTCCGGAGGAGGCGGGCATGCTCGCGTCACAGTAAGCCGAAGAGGAGCACCTTCCCCGGGCACGGGCGGTGCCAAGCGGCCCCTAAGTTTAACCGAATGGAAGCTCCGGGGGAGGAGGGCGGGCGTGTGTCACAGTTAAGCCGAATTGGAACACCTCTTCCGCCCGGGCACGAACGGAGCGCGAAGCTGTCAGTTATGAATGAATAAATGAATAAATAAATAAATAAATAAAGAATGCCACCTTTCATTTCACAGGGCACACCGGACGGCGTACCAGCAGGTAAAAGTCGGAGTAATTAAATAAATACAAAAAGAATGGCTGGGGAATAAAAAAATAATACGTTTTAATAATAATTTGTTTTTTTTGTTATAACATGAATTTCACTCTCTCTCTCTCTCTGTATATATATATATATATCTATATATATATATCTATATATATATATATATATATATATTTATTATATATATTGTATTTTTTTTTAAGCATTTTTGAAGGTGCGCCGCTACTTCGCGGATTTTCAGTTTCCGCGGGTGGTCTCGGTCCCCATTAACCGCGACAACCGAGGGTTCACTGTACTCCATAAAATTTACAAAAAGCGAGGTGAAACACTCAACCAGGGCTGCTTTTTTGAACATTTCTCGAGGGCCATGGCGAGCCATTTCAAAAAAGCTGCACAACTAACGTATAAAATATTGATAAATTTGCTCTGCCTGATGTGTGTGTAAAGTTTCACGAGTTGTCGTTCATATTTAGAACCTCATAATCAGCGTTGTTTTATTGCCGAACAGTGCAATGCCACTCCCACAACTTTTCACGAAAAAGGATGAATTTCGTATTGTGACATCCTCATGGCCGAAACAGTCATCCGAGCATATATGAGGGCGACCTTGTTGAGTTGCACGGAGAAAAACATCCAAGAAAATAACTTGTATTAGCTTTTACCAGTTGGTGGCGCTACTACTACGATGAAAAATAAGTTGGTAGATGTCTTCAGGGCTGAAGTATCCTCAAATGTGTACAACTTCGAGAAGATAGGATCATCTGAGTCATGTTGCCGGAGCTTTTGTTGCCACAAAGTACAATCGGACTTTTCAGCACCGTAATAGCCACGCCTTTTGCCAAAACGTCACAAAATTCGGCAGAGAGTAAGATCATTGTCTTGAGTCTTTTCTGACTAATTTTCAGTCGGATTCGTCAAAAGGGCACCGTGCAGTACGTGAAAATTAAAATAAAAACACATTTTTGATTCCACTTGGCGGCGCTGTGTGTATAACAAAATAATAACATTAAGATGTCTTCAGGTCGGGACGTTTTATTTACAGGTGAAGGTTTGGATTTTTAGGAGCATGTGCAAGGGCGTTATTAAGCATTCATTTATTTGTATTAGGTTCATTTTGTCTTCTTATTATTGATATTTGACTGATTCATTAAAAGCAGACAATTATGTTTTAGGTTAATTTTTTACCTGACATGTTTCGGCGAGTCTTTCGCCTTCTTCAGAGTGTCGCATGATGGTGTCTTGAGACCCGTCTTTATCAGCTGATGTTCCATGAGGGTGTGACTTACCTGTCAAAAAAATGAAAAATCAGAGCAGTAAAAGAACAAGCACAACATGAACATTACAAATCAGCAATCACTGACCACTGCAAGGAAAACCACATCATGGACCGGGAGAAGGGCAGGGTCATCCGCACCGAAGAGAACAAACAACAGCGCTGGATCAGAGAGGCCATTGAGATCTGCAAGCGAGGCATAAAAACCATGAACAGAGACAAGGGAGCCTTCATCCTCTCTACCACCTAGAGCAGCATCTTGGCGGAGTGAACGGACAGCGGGGGGTGTGACTTGCCTTCATTCTTGTGACAGGTAAGTCACGCCCTCATGGAACATCAGCTGATAAAGACGGGTCACAAGACACCATCATGTGACACTCTGAAGAAGGCGAAAGACTTTCGTATTGTGACATCCTCAAGGCCTAAACACTCATCCGAGCAAATATAAGGTAGATTTTGTGAACCTGCCCGGAGAAAAACATCAACGAAAATAATTTGTATTTGTTTTAACCAGTTGGTGGCGCTACCACTGCGATCAAAAATAAGTTGGCAGCCGTCTTCAGGGCCTGAATATCCTCAAATGTGAAAAATTTCGAGAAGATGGATCATCTGAATCATTTTGCAGGAACTTTTGTTGCCACGGAGAATAATCAGACTCTGCGGCACCGTAATAGCCACGCCCTTCGAAGGAAAGTCACAAAAATAGGGATAGAGTAAGATCAATGTCTTGAGTCTTTTCTAGCCAATTTTCAATCGGATTCGTTAAAAGGGCACCGTGCAGGACGTCAAAATGTAAAAAATGATATTGATTGGCGCAAGGTGTATAACAGAATATAAACATATAGATGTCTTCAGGTACCGACTCTTGATGTACATGTGAAGTTTTGGATTTTTAGCAGCATGTGCAAGAGAGTTATTAAGCATTTTGTCCATTGCGGCGAAGGAAATCTTAAGTGAAAACTTCAAAGCCCCGCCCCCGTCATATAGTATTTCGGAAACAAAAAATTTTAGCCCCAGTGTTTGTCCCAGGTCTTAAGATGCTACAGACAGAATTTTAAGGCAATCAGATGAAGCCTTTAGGATCAGGGTGCAAAAGAATGACCCCTGTAAACATGCAAAAAAGGGCAAAAGTCGGACTTTCAAAAATTCATAACTCACTTCCTGTTCATATTAGACGTTAAAATATCAAATTTTTCGCCATGCCCGATGAGACTGCCAAGTTTGGTGAATTTTTGTGCATGTTTCGGGGGGGCAAAAATGTAATCGAACAATCGGAAAAATAATAATAATAATTTCTACAAAAACAACAGGGACTTCGCAGCGGTCGCTGCTCAGGCCCTAATAATAATAATAACAATAATAATAAAAGTATTAATATTTTCTACAAAAACAATAGGGACCTCGCAGCCGTCGCAGCTCGGGCCCTAATAACAATTTCTAGAAAAACAATAGGGACCTCGCAGCGGTCACTGCTCGGGCCCTAATAATAATAATAATAATAATTTCCACAAAAACAATGGGGACCTCGTAGCGGTCGCTGCTCGGGCCCTAATAATAATTTCTACATAAAAAATAGGGACCTCGCCGCGGTCGCTGCTCGGGCCCCAATAATAATTTCTACACAAAGTCCATTGTGGTGACCCGCCCCTTTTAAGTAAATTCAAAATGGCCGACTTCCTGTAAAACCTAGCTCATTGCTCCAAGAGACTTTTTTGTAGGTCTTGGTCTTATACATACAGTGAACCCTCGCTACTTCGCGGTTCACCTTTCGCGGGTTCAGTGCTTCGCGGGTATAAAAAATATTCGGGGGCATTGTAGTTTCGCCGAGCGGCACGACGGGCGCTGGAGCGGTTAGACGGCCGGCGTGCGCCGAAGAAGAGCGTGGGCGAAGAGGAGAGTGGACGAAGAAGAGCACGTTCCCCCGGACACGATCGGTGGCGACGTTTCGCGCGGTTCGGACCGTACCAGAGCTCCGGCCGGCGTGCGTGGCAGTTAAGCCGTAGAGGAGCACCTTCCCCGGGCACGGGCGGTGCCAAGCGGCCCCGAAGTTTAACCGAATGGAAGCTCCGGAGGAGGAGGGCATGCTCGCGTCACAGTAAGCCGAAGAGGAGCACCTTCCCCGGGCACGGGCGGTTCCAAGCGGCCCCTAAGTTTAACCAAATGGAAGCTCCGGAGGAGGAGGGCATGCTCGCGTCACAGTAAGCCGAAGAGGAGCACCTTCGCCGGGCACGGGCGGTTCCAAGCGGCCCCTAAGTTTAACCGAATGGAAGCTCCGGAGGAGGCGGGCATGCTCGCGTCACAGTAAGCCGAAGAGGAGCACCTTCCCCGGGCACGGGCGGTGCCAAGCGGCCCCTAAGTTTAACCGAATGGAAGCTCCGGGGGAGGAGGGCGGGCGTGTGTCACAGTTAAGCCGAATTGGAACACCTCTTCCGCCCGGGCACGAACGGAGCGCGAAGCTGTCAGTTATGAATGAATAAATGAATAAATAAATAAATAAATAAAGAATGCCACCTTTCATTTCACAGGGCACACCGGACGGCGTACCAGCAGGTAATAGTCGGAGTAATTAAATAAATACAAAAAGAATGGCTGGGGAATAAAAAAATAATACGTTTTAATAATAATTTGTTTTTTTTGTTATCACATGAATTTCACTCTCTCTCTCTCTCTCTCTGTATATATATATATATATATATATATATATATATATATATATATATATATATATATATATATATATTATATATATTGTATTTTTTTTTAAGCATTTTTGAAGGTGCGCCGCTACTTCGCGGATTTTCAGTTTCCGCGGGTGGTCTCGGTCCCCATTAACCGCGACAACCGAGGGTTCACTGTACTCCATAAAATTTACAAAAAGCGAGGTGAAACACTCAACCAGGGCTGCTTTTTTGAACATTTCTCGAGGGCCATGGCGAGCCATTTAAAAAAAGCTGCACAACTAACGTATAAAATATTGATAAATTTGCTCTGCCTGATGTGTGTGTCAAGTTTCACGAGTTGTCGTTCATATTTAGAACCTCATAATCAGCGTTGTTTTATTGCCGAACAGTGCAATGCCACTCCCACAACTTTTCACGAAAAAGGATGAATTTCGTATTGTGACATCCTCATGGACGAAACAGTCCTCCGAGCATATATGAGGGCGACCTTGTTGAGTTGCACGGAGAAAAACATCCAAGAAAATAACTTGTATTAGCTTTTACCAGTTGGTGGCGCTACTACTACGATGAAAAATAGGTTGGTAGATGTCTTCAGGGTTGAAGTATCCTCAAATGTGTACAACTTCGAGAAGATAGGATCATCTCAGTCATGTTGCCGGAGCTTTTGTTGCCACAAAGTACAATCGGACTTTTCAGCACCGTAATAGCCACGCCTTTTGCCAAAACGTCACAAAACTCCGCAGAGAGTAAGATCATTGTCTTGAGTCTTTTCTGACTAATTTTCAGTCGGATTCGTCAAAAGGGCACCGTGCAGTACGTGAAAATTAAAATAAAAACAAATTTTTTATTCCACTTGGCGGCGCTGTGTGTATAACAAAATAATAACATTAAGATGTCTTCAGGTCGGGACATTTTATTTACAGGTGAAGGTTTGGATTTTTCGGAGCATGTGCAGGGGAGTTATTAAGCATTCATTTATTTGTATTAGGTTCATTTTGTCTTCTTATTATTGATATTTGACAGATTCATTAAAAGCAGACAATTATGTTTTAGGTAAATTTTTTACCTGACATGTTTCGGCGAGTCTTTCGCCTTCTTCAGAGTGTCGCATGATGGTGTCTTGAGACCCGTCTTTATCAGCTGATGTTCCATGAGGGTGTGAATTACCTGTCAAAAAAATGAAAAATCATAGCAGTAAAAGAACAAGCACAACATGAACATTACAAATCAGCAATCACTGACCACTGCAAAAGGGAAAACCACATCATGGACCGGGAGAAGGGCAGGGTCATCCGCACCGAAGAGAACAAACAACAGCGCTGGATCAGAGAGGCCATTGAGATCTGCAAGCGAGGCATAAAAACCATGAACAGAGACAAGGGAGCCTTCATCCTCTCTACCACCTGGAGCAGCATCTTGGCGGAGTGAACGGACAGCGGGGGGCGTGACTTGCCTTCATTCTTGTGACAGGTAAGTCACGCCCTCATGGAACATCAGCTGATAAAGACGGGTCACAAGACACCATCATGTGACACTCTGAAGAAGGCGAAAGACTTTCGTATTGTGACATCCTCAAGGCCTAAACACTCATCCGAGCAAATATAAGGTAGATTTTGTTAACCTGCCCGGAGAAAAACATCAACGAAAATAATTTGTATTTGTTTTAACCAGTTGGTGGCGCTACCACTGCGATCAAAAATAAGTTGGCAGCCGTCTTCAGAGCCTGAATATCCTCAAATGTGAAAAATTTCGAGAAGATGGATCATCTGAATCATTTTGCAGGAACTTTTGTTGCCACGGAGATTAATCAGACTCTGCGGCACCGTAATAGCCACGCCCTTCGAAGGAAAGTCACAAAAATAGGGATAGAGTAAGATCAATGTCTTGAGTCTTTTCTAGCCAATTTTCAATCGGATTCGTTAAAAGGGCACCGTGCAGTACGTCAAAATGTAAAAAATGATATTGATTGGCGCAAGGTGTATAACTGAATATAAACATATAGAGATGTCTTCAGGTACCGACTCTTTATGTACATGTGAAGTTTTGGATTTTTAGCAGCATGTGCAGGAGAGTTATTAAGCATTTTGTCCATTGCGGCGAAGGAAATCTTAAGTGAAAACTTCGAAGCCCCGCCCCCGTTCATATAGTATTTCGGAAACAAAAAATTTTAGCCCCAGTGTTTGTCCCAGGTCTTAAGATGCTACAGACAGAATTTTAAGGCAATCAAATGAAGCCTTTAGGATCAGGGTGCAAAAGAATGACCCCTGTAAACATGCAAAAAAGGGCAAAAGTCCTTAAAATGTAAATTTTAGTGCTGTAAATGCATTTTCAGCTCGCGCTGTACACATTTGCTATGAGAGGCATTATCTCATAAGGGAAATATTGGACAATGAAATTAATGACTGCCCAGGCTTCAGGATGTCTTTTTACACTATATAAATGTGGAAATTTACTTTGGAAACGTTTGGTTTAGCTGTTATAAAAGTTTGGTTTTTTAGTGCTGTAAATGCATTTTCAGCTCGCGCTGTACACATTTGCTATGAGAGGCATTATCTCATAAGGGAAATATTGGACAATCAAATTAATGGCTGCCCGGGCTTCAGGATGTCTTTTTACACTATATAAAGGTGGAAATTTACATTGGAAACGTTTAGTTTAGCTGTTAATGAAGTTTCGTTTTTTTAGTGCTGAAAATTCATTGTCTGCTGGCGCTGTACACTTTTTCTAAATGTTGCAATATCTCATGAAGGAAATACTGGACAATCAAATTAATGACTTTCCAGGCTTCAGGATGCCTTTCTACACTATATAAAGGTGGAAATGTACATTGGAAACGTTTGGTTTAGCTGTTATAAAAGTTTGGTTTTTTAGTGCTGTAAATGCATTTTCAGCTCGCGCTGTACACATTTGCTATGAGAGGCATTATCTCATAAGGGAAATGTTGGACAATCAAATTAATGACTGCCCAGGCTTCAGGATGTCTTTTTACACTATATAAAGGTGGAAATTTACATTGGAAACGTTTGGTTTAGGTGTTATAAAAGTTTGGTTTTTTAGTGCTGAAAATGCATTTTCAGCTCGCACTGTACACATTTGCTATGTGAGGCATTATCTCATAAGGGAAATACTGGACAATCAAATTAATGACTTCCCAGGCTTCAGGATGCCTTTTTACACTCTATAAATGTGGAAATTTACATTGGAAACGTTTGGTTTAGCTGTTAATGAAGTTTTGTTTTTTTATTGCTGAAAATTCATTGTCTGCTGGCGCTGTACACTTTTTCTAAGTTTTGCAATATCTCATGTAGGAAATACTGGACAATCAAATTAATGACTTTCCAGGCTTCAGGATGCCTTTCTACACTTTATAAAGGTGGAAATTTACATTGGAAACGTTTGGTTTAGCTGTTATAAAAGTTTGGTTTTTTAGTGCTGTAAATGCATTTTCAGCTCGCGCTGTACACATTTGCTATGAGAGGCATTATCTCATAAGGGAAATATTGGACAATCAAATTAATGACTGCCCAGGCTTCAGGATGCCTTTCTACACTATATAAAGGTGGAAATTTACATTGGAAACGTTTGGTTTAGCTGTTATAAAAGTTTGTTTTTTTAGTGCTGTAAATGCATTTTCAGCTCGCGCTGTACACATTTGCTATGTGAGGCATTATCTCATAAGGGAAATACTGGATAATCAAATTAATGACTGCCCAGGCTTCAGGATGTCTTTTTACACTATATAAAGGTGGAAATTTACATTGGAAACGTTTGGTTTAGCTGTAATAAAAGTTTGGTTTTTTAGTGCTGAAAATGCATTTTCAGCTCGCACTGTACACATTTGCTATGTGAGGCATTATCTCATAAGGGAAATACTGGACAATCAAATTAATGACTTCCCAGGCTTCAGGATGCCTTTTTACACTCTATAAATGTGGAAATTTACATTGGAAACGTTTGGTTTAGCTGTTAATGAAGTTTCGTTTTTTTAGTGCTGAAAATTCATTGTCTGCTGGCGCTGTACACTTTTTCTAAGTGTTGCAATATCTCATGAAGGAAATACTGGACAATCAAATTAATGACTTTCCAGGCTTCATGATGCCTTTCTACACTATATAAAGGTGGAAATTTACATTGGAAACGTTTGGTTTAGCTGTTATAAAAGTTTGGTTTTTTAGTGCTGTAAATGCATTTTCAGCTCGCGCTGTACACATTTGCTATGAGAGGCATTATCTCATAAGGGAAATATTGGACAATCAAATTAATGACTGCCCAGGCTTCAGGATGTCTTTTTACACTATATAAAGGTGGAAATTTACATTGGAAACGTTTGGTTTAGCTGTTATAAAGGTTTGGTTTTTTAGTGCTGAAAATGCATTTTCAGCTCGCACTGTACACATTTGCTATGTGAGGCATTATCTCATAAGGGAAATACTGGACAATAAAATTAATTATTTCCCAGGCTTCAGGATGCCTTTTTACACTCTATAAATGTGGAAATTTACATTGGAAACGTTTGGTTTAGCTGTGAATGAAGTTTCGTTTTTTTAGTGCTGAAAATTCATTGTCTGCTGGCGCTGTACACTTTTTCTAAGTGTTGCAATTTCTCATGAAGGAAATACTGGACAATCAAATTAATGACTTTCCAGGCTTCAGGATGCCTTTCTACACTATATAAAGGTGGAAATTTACATTGGAAACGTTTGGTTTAGCTGTTATAAAAGTTTGGTTTTTTAGTGCTGTATATGCATTTTCAGCTCGCGCTGTACACATTTGCTATGAGAGGCATTATCTCATAAGGGAAATATTGGACAATCAAATTAATTACTGCCCAGGCTTCAGGATGTCTTTTTACACTATATAAAGGTGGAAATTTACATTGGAAACGTTTAGTTTAGCTGTTAATGAAGTTTCGTTTTTTTAGTGCTGAAAATTCATTGTCTGCTGGCGCTGTACACTTTTTCTAAGTGTTGCAATATCTCATGAAGGAAATACTGGACAATCAAATTAATGACTTTCCAGGCTTCAGGATGCCTTTCTACACTATATAAAGGTGGAAATGTACATTGGAAACGTTTGGTTTAGCTGTTATAAAAGTTTGGTTTTTTAGTGCTGTAAATGCATTTTCAGCTCGCGCTGTACACATTTGCTATGAGAGGCATTATCTCATAAGGGAAATATTGGACAATCAAATGAATGACTGCCCAGGCTTCAGGATGTCTTTTTACACTATATAAAGGTGGAAATTTACATTGGAAACGTTTGGTTTAGCTGTTATAAAAGTTTGGTTTTTTAGTGCTGAAAATGCATTTTCAGCTCGCACTGTACACATTTGCTATGTGAGGCATTATCTCATAAGGGAAATACTGGACAATCAAATTAATGACTTCCCAGGCTTCAGGATGCCTTTTTACACTCTATAAATGTGGAAATTTACATTGGAAACGTTTGGTTTAGCTGTTAATGAAGTTTCGTTTTTTAGTGCTGAAAATTCATTGTCTGCTGGCGCTGTACACTTTTTCTAAGTGTTGCAATATCTCATGAAGGAAATACTGGACAATCAAATTAATGACTTTCCAGGCTTCAGGATGCCTTTTTACACTATATAAAGGTGGAAATTTACATTGGAAACGTTTGGTTTAGCTGTTATAAAAGTTTGGTTTTTTAGTGCTGTAAATGCATTTTCAGCTCGCGCTGTACACATTTGCTATGAGAGGCATTATCTCATAAGGGAAATATTGGACAATCAAATTAATGACTGCCCAGGCTTCAGGATGTCTTTTTACACTATATAAAGGTGGAAATTTACATTGGAAACGTTTGGTTTAGCTGTTATAAAAGTATGGTTTTTTAGTGCTGAAAATGCATTTACAGCACGAAAAAAACAAACTTTTATAACAGCTAAACCATGCGTTTCCAATGTAAATTTCCACATTTATATAGTGTAAAAAGGCATCCTGAAGCCTGGGAAGTCATTAATTAGATTGTCCAGTATTTCCCTTATGAGATAATGCCTCACATAGCAAATGTGTACAGCGCGAGCTGAAAATGCATTTACAGCACTAAAAAAACAAACTTTTATAACAGCTAAACTAAACGTTTCCAATGTAAATTTCCACCTTTATATAGTGTAAAAAGACATCCTGAAGCCTGGGCAGTCATTAATTTGATTGTCCAATATTTCCCTTATGAGATAATGCCTCTCATAGAAAATGTGTACAGCGCGAGCTGAAAATGCATTTACAGCACTAAAAAACCAAACTTTTATAACAGCTAAACCAAACGTTTCCAATGTAAATTTCCACCTTTATATAGTGTAAAAAAACATCCTGAAGCCTGGGCAGTCATTAATTTGATTGTCCAATATTTCCCTTATGAGATAATGCCTCTCATAGCAAATGTGTACAGCGCGAGCTGAAAATGCATTTACAGCACTAAAAAACCAAACTTTTATAACAGCTAAACCAAACGTTTCCAATGTAAATTTCCACCTTTATATAGTGTAGAAAGGCATCCTGAAGCCTGGAAAGTCATTAATTTGATTGTCCAGTATTTCCTACATGAGATATTGCAACACTTAGAAAAAGTGTACAGCGCCAGCAGACAATGAATTTGCAGCACTAAAAAAACGAAACTTCATTTACAGCTAAACCAAACGTTTCCAATGTAAATTTCCACATTTATATAGTGTAAAAAGGCATCCTGAAGCCTGGGAAGTCATTAATTTGATTGTCCAGTATTTCCCTTATGAGATAATGCCTCACATAGCAAATGTGTACAGCGCGAGCTGAAAATGCATTTACAGCACTAAAAAAACAAACTTTTATAACAGCTAAACTAAACGTTTCCAATGTAAATTTTCACCTTTATATAGTGTAAAAAGACATCCTGAAGCATGGGCAGTCATTAATTTGATTGTCCAATATTTCCCTAATGAGATAATGCCTCTCATAGCAAATGTGTACAGCGCGAGCTGAAAATGCATTTACAGCACTAAAAAACCAAACTTTTATAACAGCTAAACCAAACGTTTCCAATGTAAATTTCCACCTTTATATAGTGTAGAAAGGCATCCTGAAGCCTGGAAAGTCATTAATTTGATTGTCCAGTATTTCCTACATGAGATATTGCAAAACTTAGAAAAAGTGTACAGCGCCAGCAGACAATGAATTTTCAGCAATAAAAAAACAAAACTTCATTAACAGCTAAACCAAACGTTTCCAATGTAAATTTCCACATTTATAGAGTGTAAAAAGGCATCCTGAAGCCTGGGAAGTCATTAATTTGATTGTCCAGTATTTCCCTTATGAGATAATGCCTCACATAGCAAATGTGTACAGTGCGAGCTGAAAATGCATTTTCAGCACTAAAAAACCAAACTTTTATAACAGCTAAACCAAACGTTTACAATGTAAATTTCCACCTTTATATAGTGTAAAAAGGCATCCTGAAGCCTGGAAAGTCATTAATTTGATTGTCCAGTATTTCCTTCATGAGAAAATGCAACACTTAGAAAAAGTGTACAGCGCCAGCAGACAATGAATTTGCAGCACTAAAAAAACGAAACTTCATTAACAGCTAAACCAAACGTTTCCAATGTAAATTTCCACCTTTATATAGTGTAAAAAGATATCCTGAAGCCTGGGCAGTCATTAATTTGATTGTCCAATATTTTCCTTATGAGATAATGCCTCTCATAGCAAATGTGTACAGCGCGAGCTGAAAATGCATTTACAGCACTAAAAAACCAAACTTTTATAACAGCTAAACCAAACGTTTCCAATGTAAATTTCCACAATTATATAGTGTAAAAAGGTCTCCTGAAGCCTGGGAAGTCATTAATTTGATTGTCCAGCATTTCCATTATGAGATAATGTCTCACATAGCAAATGTGTACAGCGCGAGCTGAAAATGCATTTACAGCACTAAAAAACCAAACTTTTATAACAGCTAAACCAAACGTTTACAATGTAAATTTCCACCTTTATATAGTGTAAAAAGGCATCCTGAAGCCTGGAAAGTCATTAATTTGATTGTCCAGTATTTCCTTCATGAGAAAATGCAACACTTAGAAAAAGTGTACAGCGCCAGCAGACAATGAATATGCAGCACTAAAAAAACGAAACTTCATTAACAGCTAAACCAAACGTTTCCAATGTAAATTTCCACATTTATATAGTGTAAAAAGGCATCCTGAAGCCTGGGAAGTCATTAATTTGATTGTCCATTATTTCCCTTATGAGATAATGCCTCACATAGCAAATGTGTACAGCGCGAGCTGAAAATGCATTTACAGCACTAAAAAAACAAACTTTTATAACAGCTAAACTAAACGTTTCCAATGTAAATTTCCACCTCTATATAGTGTAAAAAGGTCTACTGAAGCCTGGTAAGTCATTAATTTGATTGTCCAGTATTTCCCTTATGGGATAATGCCTCACATAGCAAATGTGTACAGCGCGAGCTGAAAATGCATTTACAGCACTAAAAAACCAAACGTTAGGAGTGTTTCCTTACACTTAGATACGTTTATACTGTGTATATTTGCATGCTTTTTCTGAATGTCTGCTGCTAATGTTATACATTAACGGCTACATTACGCCGCCGACTCTGTGTGATCTATATCTTTGCTGCTGTAACACCTCAAATTTCCCCATTGTGGGACTAATAAAGGACATCTTATCTTATCTTATCTTATCTTATCTTATGTTTATAACAGCTAAACCAAACGTTTCCAATGTAAATTTCCACCTTTATATAGTGTAAAAAGGCATCCTGAAGCCTGGAAAGTCATTAATTTGATTGTCCAGTATTTCCTTCATGAGATATTGCAACACTTAGAAAAAGTGTACAGCGCCAGCAGACAATGAATTTGCAGCACTAAAAAAACGAAACTTCATTAACAGCTAAACCAAACGTTTCCAATGTAAATTTCCACATTTATATAGTGTAAAAAGGCATCCTGAAGCCTGGGAAGTCATTAATTTGATTGTCCAGTATTTCCTTCATGAGATATTGCAACACTTAGAAAAAGTGTACAGCGCCAGCAGACAATGAATTTGCAGCACTAAAAAAACGAAACTTCATTAACAGCTAAACCAAACGTTTCCAATGTAAATTTCCACATTTATATAGTGTAAAAAGGCATCCTGAAGCCTGGGAAGTCATTAATTTGATTGTCCAGTATTTCCCTTATGAGATAATGCCTCACATAGCAAATGTGTACAGCGCGAGCTGAAAATGCATTTACAGCACTAAAAAAACTAACTTTTATAACAGCTAAACTAAACGTTTCCAATGTAAATTTCCACCTTTATATAGTGTAAAAAAGACATCCTGAAGCCTGGGCAGTCATTAATTTGATTGTCCAATATTTCCCTTATGAGATAATGCCTCACATAGCATTTACAGCACTAAAAACCAAACTTTTATAACAGCTAAACCAAACGTTTCCAATGTAAATTTCCACCTTTATATAGTGTAGAAAGGCATCCTGAAGCCTGGAAAGTCATTAATTTGATTGTCCAGTATTTCCTTCATGAGATATTGCAACACTTAGAAAAAGTGTACAGCGCCAGCAGACAATGAATTTTCAGCACTAAAAAAACGAAACTTCATTAACAGCTAAACCAAACGTTTCCAATGTAAATTTCCACATTTATATAGTGTAAAAAGGCATCCTGAACCCTGGGAAGTCATTAATTTGATTGTCCAGTATTTCCCTTATGAGATAATGCCTCACATAGCAAATGAGTACAGCGCGAGCTGAAAATGCATTTACAGCACTAAAAAAACAAACTTTTATAACAGCTAAACCAAACGTTTCCAATGTACATTTCCACCTTTATATAGTGTAAAAAGGCATCCTGAAGCCTGGGAAGTCATTAATTTGATTGTCCAGTATTTCCTTCATGAGATATTGCAACACTTAGAAAAAGTGTACAGCGCCAGCAGACAATGAATTTGCAGCACTAAAAAAACGAAACTTCATTTCCAGCTAAACCAAACGTTTCCAATGTAAATTTCCACATTTATATAGTGTAAAAAGGCATCCTGAAGCCTGGGAAGTCATTAATTTGATTGTCCAGTATTTCCCTTATGAGATAATGCCTCACATAGCAAATGTGTACAGCGCGAGCTGAAAATGCATTTACAGCACTAAAAAAACAAACTTTTATAACAGCTAAACTAAACGTTTCCAATGTAAATTTTCACCTTTATATAGTGTAAAAAGACATCCTGAAGCCTGGGAAGTCATTAATTTGATTGTCCAGTATTTCCCTTATGAGATAATGCCTCACCATAGCAAATGTGTACAGCGCGAGCTAAAAATGCATTTACAGCACTAAAAAACCAAACTTTTATAACAGCTAAACCAAACGTTTCCAATGTAAATTTCCACCTTTATATAGTGTAAAAAGGCATCCTGAAGCCTGGGAAGTCATTAATTTGATTGTCCAGTATTTCCCTTTTGAGATAATGCCTCACATAGCAAATGTGTACAGCGCGAGCTGAAAATGCATTTACAGCACTAAAAAACCAAACTTTTATAACAGCTAAACCAAACGTTTCCAATGTAAATTTCCACCTTTATATAGTGTAAAAAGGCATCCTGAAGCCTGGGAAGTCATTAATTTGATTGTCCAGTATTTCCCTTATGAGATAATGCCTCACATAGCAAATGTGTACAGCGCGAGCTGAGAATGCATTTACAGCACTAAAAAAACAAACTTTTATAACAGCTAAACCAAACGTTTCCAATGTAAATTTCCACCTTTATATAGTGTAGAAAGGCATCCTGAAGCCTGGAAAGTCATTAATTTGATTGTCCAGTATTTCCTTCATGAGATATTGCAACACTTAGAAAAAGTGTACAGCGCCAGCAGACAATGAATTTGCAGCACTAAAAAAACGAAACTTCATTAACAGCTAAACCAAACGTTTCCAATGTAAATTTCCACATTTATATAGTGTAAAAAGGCATCCTGAAGCCTGGGAAGTCATTAATTTGATTGTCCAGTATTTCCTTCATGAGATATTGCAACACTTAGAAAAAGTGTACAGCGCCAGCAGACAATGAATTTGCAGCACTAAAAAAACGAAACTTCATTAACAGCTAAACCAAACGTTTCCAATGTAAATTTCCACATTTATATAGTGTAAAAATGCATCCTGAAGCCTGGGAAGTCATTAATTTCTTTGTCCAGTATTTCCTTCATGAGATACAGCAACACTTAGAAAAAGTCTGTGTGACAGCCTGGAGAGACTGCTGACAGGAGGGAATAGACCCCACTGGGGCTGACATGGGCTAGCTACCCATGCTGGCAGTCTCTGACACTGTGTTCAGTTTGTTGGAGACACCCGCCAAGTGCTACAGAAAGTCTACAAAGAATGACACCCCTACAGCCTGCGAGAGCGGGGGCGCAAGATGGCTCAATGACTGACCACACGGTTACAGACCTAGGAACAAACATGACTACGAGCAAGAACACGGTGCATGAGACAATGGCAGCAGGACACTCACTTCAGGTCTGCACCTGTGGCTGGGCAAAAGTAACATCAGTTACAGGGTTGAAGATCCACCAAGGAAAGAAGCGGTGTTTGGGAAAGCCGAGTCAAGGGCCTCGCATTGACCAATACTTCTTACGAAGTAATGCGTCAAATCAGTCGAGTGAAGCACAGCGACGGGAAAAAAACCAAAGTTCGCAGAGCATCAGCCCCCCTGTCACTGAGGAGGGTATTATAAACACAGAATTGCAGGAGGTAGAACCCACCCAGCCACAGAGACCTCCCAAAGAGAACAAGATCAAAGGGCACAGACAGAGTGTGAGGTGGCCCAAAACTATTGAGAAGAGAGAGTGGGAAACCGTCAATAACGACCTGGTGAAAATGTTGGAGCAACAAGTGGGCACTGCAGAGAGAAAGCTGGAACACATCGGTGACATCATCTACCACTATGGAGAGGAGCGCTTTGGAGTGAACAGCTGGAAAACCACCAACAAAATACCACCACCAACCAAACCTAGGAGGCAACAAGAGATAGAGAGACTGATCAGGGAAAGAAGGGACCTGCGGAAACAGTGGAGAAAAGCCTCTGATCCAGAGAGAGAAGGTCTCATGCTGCTCCATGGGGACATCAAGCTCCGGTTGAAAACCTTACGAAGAGCAGAGAACTTGAGGAAACTTCGCAGGAAGAAGGAACACACAAGAACCCTGTTCTATAAAAATCCCTTCAAGTTTGTCAAAGATCTCTTCGCTAAGGACAAAAGCGGGTTCCTGCAAACTTCAAAGAAGGAACTTGAAGAGCACCTGGAAAAGGTCTACCAAGACACGAAAAGGCATGAACAGCTAGCCATCCCACATGATATCCCCCCCATTCGACCACCAGAGGTCAACATCGAGACCGGCCCTCCAAAATGGAAAGAAGTGGAGAACATGGTGGGCGTGCAAGATCAGGATCTGCACCAGGACCAAATGGAGTGTCATATAAGCTCTACAAGAACTCACCAGATGTCCTACGCTATCTTTGGAGGCTAATGAGAATCGTCTGGCAGAAGGGGATAATACCAAAGGCATGGCGAAGGGCTGGAGGTGTACTAATTCCAAAAGAGAAGGACGCAGATATCAGTCAATTTCGGCCAATCAGCCTTCTCAACGTTGAAGGGAAAATCTTTTTCAGCGTCTTGACACACACCACCTACCTGGAGAAAAAACGAGTACATTGACACATCCGTACAAAAGGCTGGAATTTCTGGATTCTCTGGCTGCTTGGAGCACACCAGTATGATCTGGCATCAGATTCAAGCAGCGAAGAAGAACAAAGGGGATCTTCATGTCATCTTTCTCGACCTAGCCAATGCCTTTGGTTCAGTTCCGCATAGCCTTCTCTGGGAGTCCTTCAACTTCTTCCGCGTTCCAACATCCATCACTACCTTGGTAAAATCCTACTTTGAAGACCTGCAGCTGTGCTTCACAACACCCGACTTCAAAACATCATGGCAGCAAGTAGAAGTAGGCATCATGGCAGGTTGCACGATCTCACCCCTGGCCTTTACAATGGCCATGGAGGTCATCATCAGGGCCTCAAAATGGGTGGCGGGGTGAGCGAACCAGGAACGGGATCCGCCTTCCACCGTCCGAGTATATATGGACGACATGACCACTCTGACCACCACTGCAGCTTGCACCAGGCGGCTACTTGGTAAGCTGCAGGAAAACATCAGCTGGGCCCGGATGAAAATCAAGCCGAACAAGTCACGTAGCATCTCGATAATCAAGGGAGAGCTAAAAGACGTGAAGTTCTGCATTGGTGACGAACCAATACCAACGGTGGCAGAACAACCTGTCAAAAGCCTGGGCAGATGGTATGACTCAAGTCTTAAGGATAAAAACCAGGTGCAGCAGCTAAGACAGGATATCATCAACGACCTGAACAACATCAACAAGACTCCACTACCAGGGAAGCTCAAGCTCTGGTGTCTGCAATTTGGGCTTCTCCCTCTCGTGATGTGGCCACTCACTGTCTACGAGGTCCCACTAACAACTGTGGAGAAGATGGAGCGAGCCATCACAGTATATGTGAAACAGTGGCTTGGTGTCCCACGCTGTCTGAATAACATCAGCCTCTATGGCAAAGGAGTCCTCGAACTGCCCATCACAAGTCTCACTGAAGAATACAAGTGCTCTAAAGTGAGACTACAGATGACGCTGACGGACTCCAGAGACCGGACCATCAGTGAAACGGCACCACCCCTGTCAACTGCACGGAAATGGACACCATCCAGTGCAGTGCAGCATGCCACAGCAGCCCTGAGGCACAGCGATATTGTGGGACACGTCCAGAGGGGAAGAGGAGGCTTTGGCCTTACAGCAAGCAAACCAACTTGGTGTAAGGCCTCAACCGCAGAGAGGAAAAAAATGGTCGTGGAGGAGGTGCGCCGCCAGGAAGAGGCTGAAAGGTCTGCAAAGGCTGTCTCGCTTGCCAAGCAGGGACAGTGGATGAGGTGGGAAGGCCTGGAGAAAAGAAAGCTTGGCTGGAGGGATCTCTGGGAGATGGAAGCTAGCAACATCAGCTTCATCATCAGAGCTACCAATGACGTGCTGCCATCCCCAAAAAACCTCCACCAGTGGTATGGCGAAGATCCAACCTGTGCCCTCTGCCCAACACCAGCAACTCTCAAACACATCCTGACTGGTTGTAAGACCAGCCTCACACAAGGCCGCTATACCTGGAGGCACAACCAGGTCCTCAAGAGCTTGGCAGCAGTGCTTGAAAGCAGGAGAACTACCATCAACTCCTTGCCCTTAAGAGCCACCACTACCATTACAGCACCAAAATTTGTCCGAGAGGGACAGGAAAAGCCCAACCATCCTTTTCTCAAGCCAGAAGTTGGTCAGCTAACCAAGGCTCGGGATTGGAAGATGCTGGTCGATATAGGTCAGCAACTAATCTTCCCAGCAGAGATTGCAACCACCACCCTAAGGCCAGACTTAGTGCTGTGGTCCCATTCATTGAAGACTGTCTACATTGCAGAGCTCACAGTCCCGTGGGAAAATGCAGTTGAAGAGGCCTATGAGCGTAAGAAGTTGCGCTACACTGAACTGGCGGCGGACGCACAACAACGAGGGTGGAAAGCCAAGGTCTATCCCGTCGAAGTTGGATGCAGAGGGTTTCTGGCCTCATCAACCATCAAGCTGCTGAAAGACCTGGGAATCCATGGACAGGCTCTGCGGCACACAGTCAGATCGCTCTCTAAAGCGGCTGAAAGAAGCAGCCAGTGGATCTGGATGAAGAGGAAGGACCCCTACTGGGCTCATAGATCAGCAACATGACCCCCGTCCCCCCTCCCCATCCCACCACTAATCTGCGTCATCCCACTTGAGTACCCAGGGCAGAACCATCCACCACAGTTAATTGGGCATGGGACATAAGCGCGGGCGTGATCAACCGGCCGCTGGCCACCATCGATGAGGGTGTCTAGTGATAAAGGCCGAAACACCCAGTGATTTGATGGAACACTACTGACGATGTGTCCCAAATTGACATCTTTCCCATTCCAACCATGAGACACAACCCCCATGCCACTCTCCATAGCAAGCCTAACCTCATGAGAATACCATCTATCGGCACAATGGACAGTTTACCATCACGTCCATGTTTTTATGATTCTGCTATGTGAGGCATTATCTCATAAGGGAAATACTGGACAATCAAATTAATGACTGTCCAGGCTTCAGGATGTCTTTTTCCACGATATAAAGGTGGAATCTTTCATTGAAAACGTTTGGTTTAGCTGTTATAGAAGTTTGGGTTTTTATTGTGCTGCAAATGCATTTTCAGCTTGCGCTGTGCACATTTGCAAAGTGAGGCAATATCTCATAAGGGAAATACTGGACAATCAAATTAATGACTGTCCAGTCTTCAGTATGTCAGTTTACACTATATAAAGGAAGAAATTTACATTGGAAACGTTGAATTAAGCTGTTATAGAAATGTGGTAGTTTAGTACTGCAAATGCATTTTCAGCTCGCGCTGTACACATTTTCTAAGTGAAGCATTATCTCATGAGGGAAAGACTGGACAATCAAATTAATGACTGTCCAGTCTTCAGTATGTCAGTTTACACTATTGTTAGGTTGAAGATATATTTTATCCCATATTTTACTCTATTAGTATTGCAAAAGAATTGTTCCACAGCGTGACCTATGTTTGACCATATGGATGAGAAGACTTCAAGAGAAGCGGATGCCTGAAGACAGGATCAACGTCTACAACATCAAAGGAGGTGTGCCGAGACACACCTCTGAACCAAAAGGACTGAGACTTTAGTGCCAGAGCACTAAAAGGCATATCTGCCTTTTCAATCAGTAAATGACTGCCATTGATGTCTGTCTTTCCTCTTGTGTCTGAAATGTTTACATGTTCCTGCTGGTGCTCCCCCCTTCGTTCCTTAGTGCAAATACATTGTATTGTTTAGGGACTTCCCAAATAAAATAGAGGGCTCGGCGGAGTGTGCTCCAGAACGAAGTTGGAGATGTAACTGAGCACACCTCCGTTCGTTCTCCTCGCGAGTAAAAGATCAACTCTTGTCTTCCTTTCATTCATTTTGCCTTTGTTCAGTGAATGCTTAGGTGATTGAACCTGACATTATTTTGGTCCTTCGAGCGGGAAGCCAAGATACCTGAGGATTCCAGCGGGTGTGGTGAACTCCAGAAAGACCATGGCCATGGCAGGCTCACTAGAGAGAGCCTAAAAATCCTTTTCCAGGACTGGACCTCACCCCACCAGCTGGGATCTGGCGGTTGACGGCGATCCAATGGAGGGAAGACAACAGTGGTGAGATATTTTTTTTTAGGGGGGAAGTGACTGACTGGAGGTCATTGCGCGTTAAGAATAAATAAATAAGTGTTCAGAATAAATAAATGAGCATTAAGAATAAATAAATAAAAATAAAACATAAAAAAGAAAAAAAAGCAAAGAAAGACATGAAGTAGAGATGAAATAAGAAAAGAGAAAGAAAGAAAGATAGATAGAGAAAAGAGAAAGAAATTGTGTATAGATAAGAAATCCTGTGCATACTAGTCGATGGCAGGTCCATGAAGGACAGTGGAGTGAGAAATAAAAAAACCCTGTGAATACTAGTCAATGGCAGGTATATGACGGCGGAGTCCGAGAAATTCCGTGGAGAAAGTAGGACGGCGGAGTCTGTGTGTACACTTAAATTCCGTGTGTGAATGTTTGCGCAAACCGTATGTAAAGTGAGTGAACGGTGTGATTGGGGATTACAAATACCACTTGGTATTTTATCCGATGTAATACAGTAGGGTTGTACACAGCAGACTGGTGTGGATGCAAAGGCAATAATTCTCCACCTGAAAAGGTTGAATTGAGAATTACCACAACAGGAAATTTGAGTTGCTGTCCTACTGATGAGAAACCAGTTTTTAGAACACCTTAGGTGTTGACAAACAGGTCCAAATTTTCTAAAATGGGGATATTAGGTAGTAAAATAAAACCCAGGGATACGCTGCAGTGTAGAGATTGGAAGTTCATCGAAAAACAGGATCCTGATAAAACTCAGTATTTAGATACATGGATAACTGAACATGGCTTTAATGGTCAGTTAAATACACAAAAAATAGCCGCATTGCAGGGATCAATCATAGGAAAGACGAAAAAGACCCCAAAAAGATGAAGAAAAATGGCTTTGAGGAAACAGAATATTGGATGAGGGTAGCCTTAAAAAGAGAAGAGGGATACAGGAAACAAAAAGAGAATGAAAACAAAATAAGCAAAGGAAAGGAATGCGAAAAGTCAGATAGAGCAAATTACACTGAAATAGGAAGAGTAAAACAAAAGGATGATGAGACTTTTGAGCAACACAAAGTGAGAATGACAGCTGTGTTTAAAAATCACAGCGGGCTACAGGAAAATGGTAATGTAAATGGGCCATTTCAACAGCAGTTGAAGAATGCTTTACATGCAGGCTCAAGAGAGGTAATTCATAAGTGGGTAAATAAACATTTCATTTGCCTGCCAACAGGTACCCTGGAGGAGTATGTAAATCACGCCCTCCATGCTGAGAAGATAGAAAATAAAAAGAAGCAGAGGTCTATAGACAGGACAGGTCAGGTAGGACAGGTAGGACAGGAGGTCTTTTATCGAGGTGGAAAGGGCCTAGGTAGCTTTAGAGGACAAAGGGGCAGACGACAGAGAGGAGGAAGAATAGGAAGAGGAGCAAACAGGCAAAATACATCAGGCTGCTGGCGTTGTGGTAAAGAAGGCCATATAGCAAGAGATTGCCCTGAGAAAAAGCAACCTTCAGCATGACTAGGATAGGAAGCATCTAAACAGGATTTAGAGGCTGATCAAGGAACAGATGAGTTTCTAGATGAAGAGGTCCTCCTAAATTTACAAGAGATATTGGCCTTTGATGAAATAACTGAGCTGAAATAACCTTATTGGTAAATGGGTCACCAATTACCTTTTTATGTGACACTGGTGCATGTAGGATTGCTTGTAATAAATTAATTCCAAATGATAGAGCAAGAGAAATGTGTCATAGTCAGATTTGCAAGTGGAAAACTGTCTAGAGTAACAGAATTAGAACCTGTGTGGTTGAGGGACCCAGAAGGACACTGAGTTGGTTGCATGAATTGAAATTAGGTTTACTTTTACAGAACAATGAGAGCCCAAGTTGTGGGGATGTGATTAATTTACAGAAAAAGATTATTGATGGCACAATTTATACTTACATGATCCGACAGACAAGGTATATCATTCTGATGATGGGTTTTACTTAATTGTATACTTGTGTCTTTTTCAGAAAGAGAGGAGTAGGTGTTGTGAAATCTTAATTGAATGAAGAAGTGAGCATGAGAAACCCTTGTAGGAGCATAGGTGTTTCCTGATTTTGTAGTTTTTGATTTGATACCTTGATAGTTTTGAGTGGCTTTGGTAAGGCTACAGTGAATTTGGAAAATTCAAAAAAAAAAAGGAGTGAGGAAAGTTTGACAGAGGGCAATGGGTATTGGTGTAATCGTAACTCATGAGTGTGCTGTAACAAAGAGTTAACAGCTCTTTGAAGTTAGATGCTCGTTCCCAAGTAGGGGGAGGAAGTCAGAGAGAGAGTTTGGTGATTGAAGAAGGTGTGACTTGAACAAATGAATAAGGATAAGAATTAGGTTCTGCTGTAAGGATGATTTGAAGAAATAAATATGTTATGTTTCATACTTCAGTTGATGATCTTTCTATTAAGGTAACTGTAGTTAGTAACTGGAATGAAATGCACAGATGGAAATGACACGGAAAAAAAAGATGGTAATTTGATAAGAAGGGCTAGTATTTACATTAGAAATAGAAATAGAAATAGAAATCCCTTTATTGTCATTGTACTCAAGTGTGCAACGAGATTAGAGGGCTCCCCTCTCCAGTGCAATACAACAATAATACAGACAAATATATAAATTAGATAAATAAATAAGACTGAATAGGGCATATAGAAACACATCACAATGCTGTTTTGCAAGGTTAGGGTGGTCTCGTGTGTGTGTGAGAGTTCAGTATGGAGATGGCTCTCGGAAAGAAACTGTTTCTCAGTCTATTGGTCCTTGATTTGATGCATCTGTAGCGCCTGCCAGAGGGCAACAGGTCGAACAGGTGTGAGTTTGGGTGGGTATTGTCTTTGACGATGTTGAGAGCCCTTCTGAGGCACCGGGCGGTGTAGATGTCCGACAGCGAGGGGAGAGGGCAGCCAATAATCCTTTGCGCTGTTTTGACTGTCCTCTGGAGCCTCACTCTGTCCGCCTCAGTGCAGCCGCTGTACCAGGTGGAGACAGAGTACGTCAGCAGGCTCTCGATGGACGAGTGGTAGAAGGCCAGCAGCAGCTTCCTGTCCAGGTTGAATTTCCTGAGGACTCTCAGGAAGTGCAGACGTTGGCGGACCTTCTTTACCACTGCTGTGGTGTTGTGACTCCAAGAAAGGTCATCGGAGATCTGTACTCCCAGGAACTTGAACGTGTGGACCCTCTCCACACACACGCCTTCGATGCAGAGGGGGGGCGGCAGCGTCTTGTTCCTCCTGAAGTCGACGACAATCTCCTTTGTTTTAGCAGAGTTAAGGTGCAGTCTGTTGTCCTTGCACCAAGTTGTCAGTCTCTTTACCTCCTCTCTGTAGGCTGTCTCGTAACCTTCCGAGATCAGACCGACCACTGTCGTGTCGTCAGCAAACTTGACGATGGTGTTGTTGCCGTGGGCCGGGCTGCAGTCGTAGGTGTAGAGGGCGTACAGGAGAGGGCTCAGCACGCATCCTTGGGGGGAACCGGTGCTCAGCATGAGGGTGGAGGACGTGTAGGGGCCGAGCAACACAGTCTGGGGTCTGTTGGTCAGAAAGTCCTTAATCCAGATGCGTGTGAGGGCAGGGAGGCCGAGAGTGTCCAGTTTGGCGACGAGGATGTCTGGGATGATCGTGTTGAATGCCGAGCTGTAGTCCACAAAGAGCATCCTTGCATAGCTCCGCTGTTGTTCCAGGTGGCCCAGTACAACATGCAGAGCAGTGTCGATGGCGTCCTCAGTGGATCTGTTAGCCCGGTATGCAAACTGGTAGGGGTCCAGAGTGGGAGGAAGGCAGTCCCTGATGTGCTGGAGAACCAGCCTCTCGAAGCACTTCATAATGACTGGTGTGAGAGCAACAGGACGGTAGTCATTCAGGTGGACGGCTGGTGACTTTTTGGGGACAGGAATAATGGTGGAGGTTTTCAAGCAGGAGGGGATGACTGCCTGAGCCAGGGAGCGGTTGAAGATCCTGCAGAAAACATGTGACAGTTGGTGGGCACATGCTCTGAGGACCTTGCCTGGTATTCCGTCGGATCCAGTAGCTTTTCCTGGGGTTGACCGTGTTCCTCTACGATGAGTGGGGGGGAGTTGGAGCTTGAAGTGCGGGGGTGTGATGGTTGGGGCGAGTCAAAGCGAGCGAAGAAGCAGTTAAGCTCCTCTGCCAGCGATGCACTCGGGTCTACAGAGGTCGTGCTGCTGCCACGGAAGTTGGTGATGCTCCGTAGACCCTGCCACACCTCCCGTGGTCTGTTACTGGCAAGGTGGGCCTCCAGCCTCCCCTTGTAGGTTGCCTTTGCTAGCTTGATGCCTTTGCTCAGGTCAGCACGAGCCACCCTGTACTGGGCTTTGTCGCCTGACCTGAAGGCAGCGTCACGGGCCTTGAGGAGAGCGCGAACCCTGCTGGACATCCAGGGCTTCGCATTTGGGAAGGTCCGTATAGTCTTTTGTTGGGACACAGTTTCCATGCAGAACTTGATGTAGTCCAGTACACAATGCGTGTAGACATCAAGGTCCTGATGATCAAAGAGGTCCCAGTTTGTGTCATGAAAGCAGTCCTGTAATTCACTCATGGCGTCGTCACGCCAGGTTTTCACAGTCTTGTGGTAGGCCTGAATCTGCGCCTGAGAGGGGTGTACGCAGGTGCGAGCTGCAAGGACAGGTGGTCTGACTGGCCGAGGGGGGCGAGTGGGAGGGCTCTGTATGCGTGCTTGATGTTCGAGTACACATGGTCGAGAGTGTTGTCTCCCCTCGTCGGGCACTTGACATGCTGGTGAAACTCTGGGAGTACAGTCTTTAAATTGGCCTTATTAAAGTCTCCCGCTACAATGTGACCGCCATCAGGGTGCGCCCGCTGATGTTTATTGATGACGCACGCGAGTAGCGAGAGCGCCATGCTAGTGCTAGCGTCGGGAGGGATGTAAACAGCTGTGAGAATCACTACCGTTAGCTCCCTCGGGAGAAAATAAGGCCGGCATTTAACGGACATGAACTCGATGTCGGGGGAAGAGTGCTTCTCGACGATCGTGCTATCGCCGCACCAGTTCTCATGCACGTAAACACAGAGCCCCCCGCCCCTCCTCTTACCGGTGTCCCTCGTCCGATCCGCGCGATGTAGCGAGCGCCCGGCCAGCTGGATGCTAGCGTCGGGGACGTCTGCGTGCAGCCAGGTTTCCGTGACGACGATCACACTGCTATCGCGCACATAGCGGTTTCCCAGGATTTGTAATCCCAGGTCGTCGATTTTGTGGACCACGGATCTGGCGTTGGTGAGGTGCAGACTCGGTAGTGGTTGCCTATGGGGCTGCCGTCGCAGCCGTTGCAAGACACCGGACCTGCAGCCTCGCTTCTGCTTCCTCTCTCTGCGTCGCCTGCGCCGCCTCCCGGTCCCGATGACCAGCCACGGTGAGCCGGGCAGCCTCGCCAGTTTGTTCGGAATTTTGCGATCATAGCAAAATTCCTCTGTGATGGTTATTTCGCATCGATATCCAATGTTCACGATGTCCTGGCGGGTATATCGATGTTGTGCCTCAGTTGATGCCAATAAGAGCAAGCAAACACTAATAAAAAGTAATAAGGAGCACTGTGAGGGGGAGCTGTTAGCCGCTGCGTCCATGCGCGCCGCCATCTTAACATCCAAGGAATTAAAGCAGAGAAGAAATTAGAGACTACAAATAACATTGATGTGTACTTGTTCACTTTGAGGTAGAACTGGTTGAAGTAAAATGAGTCATAAAGTTAGAAAAATAGGAAATAAAAATAAAATTAACATGCTTAAGATTAACAAATTATTGTAAAGTCTGAGTTCCAAATTATGCAGAAATTACTGTGCCACTGAGTAAAATGATGAATGAGGAAAACCTCTAAATGACATTGTCCTTACACTGGACTGATAAAGCATATTCAGCTTTTGTGAAAGGAAACAAGTGTTCGTATTAAGTATGGCACTGACCCTTTGTCCAGATGCAAAAGGCCTTAGTTTTAGTGTAGAAACATGGAGATAAGATGAAACCAATCGCATACTTCTATAATAATAATAATAATATTGCCTTTATTAGTCCCACAATGGGGAAATTCGAGATTCGAACCCAGGCCTCCTGGGGAGACTGGGTCCTGAACGCGGCGCCTTAGACCACTCGGCCATCCTGGCAGCTATTCCAAACTAGACAACGTAGAATGTGCATTGAAGCACTGCATGAGAACAGTTAATGCAGTATCTATTGCTGTAGATATAAGATTAAGATAAAGATGGTCTTTTATTAGTCCCACAATCTGGAAATTGCAGAAACAAGTGCAACCATAGTTTTGTTCCATCCTCTGGTTTTGAGAGTACCACGTGCGGTTTCTGCATTGCTTTTGCTGATGAACATGACGTTTTTGTCACCGGCGGGACATTTATAGTGTATGAATACATTGTTATCAAAACCACATCTGATTATAGAGAGATGTACAACATTAAACCCGGCTGTCATTATTATGTCAGGGGGATGGTACAAAACTAGATTGTTATGAGTTAGTAGAAAAAAGTAACCAAAAGTAAAGGCATCAAAAAGATTCGCCTTCAGAAAACGGAGAAGTGCTATTTGTAGATGGAAATAAATAAATAAATAAATAAATAAAATACTGTAGTTGTATCAAATGACACTGGGAAAAAGAACTTAGCAGTTACTCCTCAAATTACTCAGCTCATGCAACAGAATTAGTATCTTAAACAAAAGCGTGTAAACTAAAGAGAGTAAATTGTGTTACTATTTACACATATAGTCGTCTTAAAATGTGTAGCGCATACATTGCATAAGTGTTTTCCTTGAATACACATTGCAGACAATACAGCTAAAGAAGCTGTTGCGGACATACACGTTTTAGTGATAGAAGTCCCAAAGTTAAACAAAGGCTTTGGAGGAAAATGGTGTAACATCGCTACGTGATCTCTGTATGACCAAACAATAATCTTTACAAATGGGCTGCTATATTGAGTCATGGGATAACACATGTCTCAACAGGGGAAATGGTGCATCAGATATTACGTTATTATACGGCTTACGGCTTTAATGCTTATTCGAAACATTTTTGTAGGGCATGTTTAACGTGTGCGAAACACAATTCACAAGGTAATTTGAGTCCACGCAGAGGACGCTTTCCTACACCACAATATCCATTTCAAATTATTCATATGGACTTATTTGATAAAAACCAAAGTGAAGAAAAAAAATAAAATAAATGTTTGGTCATCATAGATGTGAATTCGAAATGGTTAGAACTCTTTCTAACCAACAAATCCAGATGCATTGACAGTGGCAAAAGTACTTTGTAAGGATATCATTCCGAGATATGGTATTCCTGAAAATAATAAACAGTGATAATAGTACCCATTTTGTTAACTAACTTGTGAAAGAGATAGGAATGTTTCACGTTGATTTGAAAGATAATTGTGCTTACCACCCTCAAAGCTCTGGATTGGTGAAAAGAATGAACAAAAAAAAAAAAAGTGAAAAGGCTATGCATTGAGGAAACGGGGAGGCAGTGGACACAGTGTATGGAAATTAGTAAAACTGTTTGTAAAAACGACAAGCACTGTGACTTTCCATTGAATGTTATGCGAGTCGCCTCTCTGTCCACTTTTAAACCTCGCTTGAAGATGAATATTCGGGCCTTTGACTCAGCATGAGACTGTTGCTGTTCTGTTGTTTTTCTGGTATCTACTGTAAATGTGTTTATGTGAGTTAATTTGAGTTATATACAGAGAGTTGCACTGTATTGTATTTCATTGTATTTAGGACCGAGACGTTGTAAAACATTGTTTGGAAGGCCTTATAGAATACCTCAAATTTAAGAACAAATGGGAAATAGATGCTGAAGCAACTTTAGCTGACTACATGTGAAAAGTGTTAGAAAAACAAAGACAGGCACAAATTTAGAGTGGTGAGGATCTTTCTGTCTCCTAGCAGGGCACTAAACTAGTGGAGCCAGGAGACTGGATGCTTGAAAGAAGTTTGAAGATAAGACATATGTAATTACCCAAGGGGGAATGCCATGTTTAGTTTTATTGACAGCTCTCACAGCTGTAAATATAGTAGAAGAGTCAACATTGGTTCATTTGACACATGTAAAAAGGTCATTTTGGTTGAAATCTCCTACAAAGGAGATGAGCGGAAGTCTGATGATAGGGTGGTCTTATTTCATAAGACACCAGACTAAGTAGAGGGGATATTTCAGACAAAATGACCCTGAAGTGGTTAAAAGCAGCTGTTCTATGTTGGATGTATACAATTTTATTCTGATATTTTTGTTGTTGTGTTATATGTGGGAACAACCCAGAGTTACATAAACAAACTATGATGTGACTATAGTACAATACCAACAGTAAGAATCCCAATTACTAATCAAAATGGATTTGCAAACACCAAGCAGATAATTGAAAAAAAAAAAAGTGATGGGACATATTTGTGGAGCTTGGACGACATGTTGATAGATTTGAGTTGGAACCATGAGTAATACTCAAGTGGGCAACTATTGGTCCACAGAACAAAGTTACAGGAGAAAGTCTGTACTTTCGTGAAAAGATAGCAATTGGACAACGAGATATCCAAAATAAGCAAATGAAATTGTATTATTGATATTATATTAATGCTTATCTTGATAATACATGTATGGATTGGGTCAGCGTGTATCCTGTGACTAGAGTTGATGTAGATGAACATGTTTTCTATGATAGTTGCTCTTGAAAATTTAAATAGCATTAATGTTGCTGACAGAGCTAAGCGGTTAGGAATCTTTTCACCACCACTGTGTCTGGTTTTGATAGTGGTTGAAATAAACTTCAATCACTATCAAGAGGGGAAATCTGGTGGTGGTGTGGATATGATAGATCATTTGATAAATCACCCAAAAATGTAAAAGGTTTTGAGACTTAGTGCATATCTGTATGTGTTTTTCATAACTAGGCCCTGCTTATAAATTATTGGTAGTTTCTGGAGAGTGCCATTTCACAAAATGTAATTGATTGATCGTAAATGGTATGTTTTATATTGTTTGTTAATAAACTGTGTGAACTGTCCAATGTCATGACAGGACATCGGTGACGTTAAAAAAGAGAAAGCAGAGTATCACGGCAAAAAAAAATAAATAAATGATTCAACATACATGGAAGCCATCGGTGTTCTCCTTAGTGTAAGTAAGTAAGTAAGTGTAAATTAACAGATCAAGTAACAGGATTTGAGTCCTCGAACGAAGAACAAAGAACGCAGACAGGTCAACTGCATCATCACAACGTGCAAAAATTAGGTAATTGGACGCAAAGTGGGTTTGAAACTGTGCATGAACGGCTATCAACCAATCTCTAATGGCATTCCGAAACAGGATGACTGTTGATGTATTGTTGAATGAGAGAGGTGGTGTTTGTGCTATGTTCGGTGAACAATGTTGCACATTTATTCCCAACAACACAGCGGTGGGTGGTCGTCTAACCAGGGCCATAGAGGTCTCAGGACTCTTCATGGTAAAATGAAAGGACAACTGGTCTGTGTATATATATATATATACACATATATATATATATATATATATATATATTTGTTACTTTGGAATAAAGACATTAAATTGATGTAATTTTGTTTTAGAAAAATGCTGTAGTTTTTTTCTCTGAATACAACCTACAAACGGTTAAAAAGGACATTCTGAAATGGTTTTTTTTTGGGCTATCAAATATTTAGTTTGACACTCAAACCGCACACTATTCGTGTCAATTTGTTTGGTTCTATCTCCATGAGTATTTTTTTGTGGTGCATCAAAAGCGTGTTTTAACTTACTTAGGTAAGACAGGTTTAGTGGAGAGATGAGGCCAAACAGCATCACACATCTATGTGCAAGAGATGGCAACTGACAAAGAACCTTCACACCTACAATAACTGCCCCGATGTAATGTGGTGGCTGAAGATCCTCTTCCTCCCGGACAACAAACACCACCATGGTGCACTTGGCAGGCTCTTGATCCAATTCATCCTACAGACCACCATGATAAAAGACAAATTCATTAGAGTTATTTAGATGAAATTTTTTTCCACCATGAAAAAAAAACAAACAACATATATATGTGTGTGTGTGTGTGTGTGTGTTTATATATATATATATATTTTTTTTTTTTTTTTTTTGGAAGCATCTTTCAGGACACTCAAGGCCGCTGTACAGAGTAAAATACGAAAGTAAAAACACAAATACGGGTAGAAACACCAACACGTAAATCAAGCAGGATAAAATACAATAAAGTGGATGAGGGACATATCTGGAATTGGAGAGAGTAATTAAGGCGGAACAGATTGGTTTTGAGTTTAGTTTTAAACACAGGGAGGGTGGTGCAATTACAGAGGTCAGGTGGAGAGAGTTCCAGAGCTGGAGAACCGAATCGCTGAAGGCTCTGTCCCCCATGGTGGCAGGCAAGGGGTGGAGTGAGGAGGATGAAGACCGGAGAGCGCGGGATGGAGTGGGAATATGGATGATGTCTGAAAGGTAGGGAGGGGCGAGGTTGTGAAGAGATTTGAAAGTCATGTGTCATGTCATTATCCACACCGCTTATCCGGTACAGGGTCACGGGAGGGTGCTGGAGCCTATCCCAGCTGACTACGGGCGAAAGGCGCACTACACCCTGAACTGGTCGCCAGCCATAGATTTGAAAATATATAGAAGAATTTTGAAAATGATTTGTTGATTGACTGGAAGCCAGTGGATCTGCTGAAGGATGGGGGGTTGATGTGATAGGTGGAAGGTGATTGGAATCCATTGCACATCCTTGAGGCACCCTAAAGCTCCCGTATGTCTGTCACTGAGTCTTGAATTTTTACTTAGTAAACTGAATTTGAGCATATGCAGTATTGAATTTTTGGTGAGGAGACCTTTTTTTTGAGGAATTAAAAACGCATTTTAAAGTCCTACATTCAAGTTTATTGGGATATAGTTCTTAACAAAAACATTATGATCGAAAAATTCAGAATCAAATTAAAAATATAGAATTTATGTAATTCGAATTCAGTTTTTCAATTCAATAATTCAGTGTTCAATTCAAAACATTCAGGTTTCAATTCAAATATCAAAGTTAAGATATTCACATTCAAATAACCAATATTCAGATTTAGTTTCAAGTGGGACAAATATCAGACCATAGTCCAGCAATTAATCCAAACTCTGTGTCAAATTAAGTGATGATTGTACTGCCTTTATTATTTTAGAGGAGGAGTAATACCTGCTGCTGTATCTTCTAGTGCTGGACGATTAATCAAAATTTAAATCGTGATTTAGATTTCTTAATTTTGAAAATGTTCTAATTGAGGGAAAAATGTTTCAGATTAAGAAAGAGTTCAAACAAATTACATATGTTCAATTTGAGAGAACCTGGCTAACCAAGATGGAACTTTACACCCTGGAATTGAAGGAGATACTTGGAAAAAAAGGCCGAGTTACTGGCACTGAAATAAGACCTATGCTCAGTTCACTCAGTCATGTAAGAGGGTTGTGTTTTATTACTGCAAATATAATTTGCATCAAACTATTTTGGATAAGTCCATCATAAGCATTAACAGAATAAAACAATAAAAGATCTGTTAGAGCTTATGGATATCTTGCTATTTTTTTTATTTAAAGTTGAGATGCACTTTTTGGGATGTAAGCAATGCATATGTGAGCTTTTATTTATTTAAGACACTTAATCATCTTGTGTCTTTTTAAATAGCAAAACGTTGAAGCTGGAAGGCATAATCCATTCCTTGATGAAATTCCTCGGACAGTCTGCAGAGGAACTCATCACGGACTACCAGGTAAATTACAACAGTATTACGTTTTTAAAGCTGCAATTAACTCATAGACTGTGCAGCAAACATTTTTATTTGTCACAATATTCAAATAAATTAATTGCTGCCAGTATGTGACCTGCTCTGGCTAAAGGGTTGGCATTTGGCAAAGGTTACTTTCGGGTAATTGACAAAATAAATCAGAAGGTCCAAAGTTTCGATTTTGAGATTTCGACAAAAATCCTATCCTTGAGGTTGAGGTTTCTATTTTAATTTCCGTTTTCATTGCCCTTTTTATTTATTTTTTGATTCTCATATATGCTGTTATAAACATGTAATGCAGATTGCAAATACTGTCACATATCACTGGTGTCCGGCTGAAACATGTTGTCATAATTTGAGTAATTTCATGTTTTTCTAGATCTAATCTATTGGTCAATCCACACGAGTGGGTGTTACTTGTAAATATTACTGACCAATCTCAAATGTTGAAAATGGTTTGCTCTCTTTGGATGATGCAGTGTTAATGATTGCAAAAACGTGCCATTGGAAGTCTCCTGCAAGGTGAAGATTCTGGAGCTTCTTGGATACTGCCTGAAGACAGCGATATTCAGAACTATAAAAAGCAAACACAAATTTGGGACATTATGCACCTAACCATGGATGTATATGCTCTTTCAGGAAGTCAGCAGAGAACAAGCAAAAGAGGACCAGGCCAAGCAAGTACTGAAGGTCTATGTCAGGGGTGTCAAACTCATTTTTATGGACGGGCCACATCGTAGTTGTGGTTTCCCTCAGAGGGACTGTGAACCCATATAAATTGATTGGAAAGCCAGTTTTGAAATCAGAAGCTAGTAAGTAATTGTTCAACAATTTTTCAATTTATTTTAAAAGGGGAGGATTGGTAACAAATAATTGGCAATATCTCATATCTCAGTGTTGTTGTGAAGAAAATATGCTAGAAACAGGAAGTTGATGCAGATGATTTGCCCTTTGCGGGCAACATAAAATTAGGTTGTGGGCCAGATCTGGCCCCGGGCCTTGAGTTTGACACACGTACTCTATGTCTTCCAAGCAAGTGAGGGACAAGAAGACACATCCCATGCCTCTGTTTCCATTGTTGCTTAAGAAAATGAGGTTGTGGAAATGTTGCCAGTCTCCTGCTCATGGGAATTAACTATGCGCTGAACTTACTAAATTTGCAGTACCCGTTTGAGGTGCATCAGAAGCTCTTTCTTGAGATAGATGGCCTGAAACTTGCACTCGGAGTCCATTCCCTGACTCTCCATTGAATGTTAGGCAAGCCCCCTCTCTGTCCACTTTTAAAACGTTTTGAAGACACATTTTTATTCTTTAGCTTTCGACTCAACATGTGACTGTCGTTGTTCTTCTTGTATCTACTGTACGTGTTTTAATTTGTGTTCTAATTTCCTGCTAATTTATACAACACCGTATGAAAAACACTTTGTTACAGCTCCAACTATTATAATTGCAAGTTATTTGTACATGGGTATTTCTTGTTTCGTGGACTAATACTGTGCGCAAATGCAAATGCTCGGCCTTTTATCACAAAAAATGTCCGAAGGGCAAGATCTTAATTCCTCCTCTAATATAAAACCTTCCCGAAGAACAAATCGTATAATTCTAACTTGCTAGATTTAGTCCAATGCACGATACATTTAGGCTAACTCGACGTCGCTCCAGTCAGTAAAGCACGCTTTATAGTTCACCAAAATGCATACCGTGAAATTCTTACCTTGTTTATGCGACGAGGATATTATCCCGTAAGGAGTTACACTGACGCTGTACTGCTTCTTTTTGTATTTCTCTGTTCAGGTCGTCCCTCCCGCATTTCGCCCAAAGTCAGACGGGATAGGCGGCAGCACCTCCCCGCAAGCCAGTACAAGATAGGCGGTGTGGAAGATAAAGATAACACGTCCCTCCGTTTGGATCGGGTATTGTGTTTTCTTTAGAGCTTTTGGTTCGTGTGCACTGTGCAACACAGTCTGAGCGCAAATACAAATGCTCGGCCTTTTATAAATAAAAAAAAAATCCGAAGAACAAGACCATCCTCGTCTAATATAAAACCTTCCCGATGAACGAACCTTATAAAACTTGCCCTCCGTCACAGCAAAACAATTTCTGCAACAATTTCATAATCCATTTGTAAAAAGACAACGGTAAGATTTCGTCCAGTGTACGATCAGTTTAAGCAAACTGGGTTTAGCTAGTCAGTAAAACACTCTTTATAGTGTAGCAACGTTAGTAACGCTAAATTCTTACCTAGTTTATGAGACGAGTGCTGTACTTGACTATTTTTTGTAATTTATTATTATTTTTTTTTTTTTAATGCTTTATAGAGCAAATTGCACCTATGACAGTTGTTATTACCACAGAAGCCATCTCAAATGGTTGCAAACTCTGAGGGTGACTTTGAACCGGAAGTCCCGCCTCAATCGTCATCTGATTGACAGCGGAATCCTGGAGCCAGAGAAGAGAAAAGAATCAGACACGAAGTTGAAGAAGCGAAAAAAAATAAACATCGAATCTCCAAGTTCTCGCAACGAGGGTGACTGTTGGGGTCTGGAGAAGTGACCGGGAGATGGAGAGCCCCGTATTTTGGTCTTGGTAAGAGGGTAACTCACTTGATGTTGACGAGGGAACCTATGCCGCTATACCGACGTGAGAAAACTACGGCCCGGGGGCCACATGCGGCCCGTTAAACGTTTTAATCCGGCCCGCCGAATTTGAAAAAAAAAAAAAAAAACCTTGTTAATGTTTTATTTTCAAAATAGTGTGGTTTTTCAAAGACAAGCTTTTGTTCACTTTCATTTAAAATTAAATGTATTTTTTTTCTCAGATGAGATGAGGTTACCAAAACACTCCATCCATCTGCTCCTGGTCCAGCCCCTCTGTCAAATTTTAGAACCCATTGTGGCCCGCCAATAAAAAAGTTTTCCCACCCCTGCTATATACTATAAGCTATGTTAATGTCGTCAGGCCATTATAGAGTATTTCTTCTGACATTTTGAAGGAGAAATAATACTCAACGTTTTATTTTTTTATGATGTTTGAGGCATTCTGACTGAAATACAGTTCAATTGAGGTTACCAGTAGTCATTTCCATTACCTGTCAATGTAAATTAGAATGTAACTTACTACAGTGAACCCTCGGTTATCGCGGTTAATGGGGACCGAGACCACCCGCGAAAACTGAAAATCCGCGAAGTAGCGGCGCACCTTCAAAAATGCTTAAAAAAAAAAAAGTGCGAAGTAGCGGCGCACCTTCAAAAATGCTTTTAAAAAAAAGTGCGAAGTAGCGGCGCACCTTCAAAAATGCTTAAAAAAATAAATAAATAAATATATATATATATATATATATATATATATATATATATATATATATATACGGGTAGAGAGAGAGAGGGTGAAATTCATGTTATAACAAAAAAAAAAATTATTAAAACATTTTTTTATTCCCCAGCCATTATTTTTGTATTTATTCAATTACTTCTTTTTGTATTTATTTAATTACTTCGACTTTTACCTGCTGGTACGCCGTCCGGTGTGCCCTGGCATTCTTCATTTATTTATTCATTTATTCATTCATAACTGACAGCCTCGCGCTCCGCTCATGCCCGGGCGGAAGGTGTTCCTCTTCGGCTTAACAACCACGCACGCCGGCCGGTCTCCTCCGGAGCTCTCGCACGGTCCCGAACGGAGCGAAATGTCGCCCCGCTAGTGCCCGGGCGGAAGTTGTTCCTCTTCGGCTTAACTGCCACGCACGCTGGCCGGAGCTCTGGTACGGTCCGAACCGCGCGAAACGTCGCCCCAAATCGTGCCCGGGGGAA
Organism: Idiotropiscis lumnitzeri; assembly: GCF_059441095.1. Taxonomy (NCBI): domain Eukaryota; kingdom Metazoa; phylum Chordata; class Actinopteri; order Syngnathiformes; family Syngnathidae; genus Idiotropiscis; species Idiotropiscis lumnitzeri. The sequence continues at coordinate 420,385 of NW_028283647.1, forward strand.
CGTGCTCTTCTTTGTCCACTCTCCTCTTCGCCCACGTTCTTCTTCGGCGGACGCCAGCCGTCTAACCACTCCAGCGCCCCGTCGTGCCGCTCGGCGAAACTACAATGCCCCCGAATATTTTTTAGACCCGCGAAGCACTGAACCCGCGAAAGGTGAACCGCGAAGTAGCGAGGGTTCACTGTATTGCAACCAGATACCTATAAAATGTCATTTAATTTGCACTGTTTTGATCGCCACTGTTTTGCTCATTGAACAACAAATGAAAAGATGAATCATACACAGTGTTTGTAAAGATAATTGTCAATGTTTTATTAAATGAAATTCCAATGTAAAATTGTGTAATATTGTGTTATATAATGGGTCTACAACATACATTTCTCACAGACAAGTAGAGCTTTTTCTCATGAAATGTGTTGAAAAAAAAACTAACATTTGAACATTGTTTTGCGTTACAACATCCGTGTTTACTGGTCATAAATTATTAACTTAAGTTTAATATACACTACACGAGCTGGGTAGCCACCACGCCTCAACCACCATAACAAGTTCGCTAACCCTTTAAGTCGAACGAGGTAGCTAACATATCGGGTTCAATTTGTACCAAAAATATGCTGTTGTGCCTTGTGTCTCTGTATATGTCGTCATGACGTGTCATTTGACAAAGCCTTGTGTCGATGTTAGTTGTCGATGTAACAGTCTATGTTAGATGTCAATGTATGTCTATGTTAGATCTCAATGTGTCGATGTTAGATGTCAATCTATGTGTCTATATTAGATGTGTTTATGTTAGATGTCTATGTAAATGTTTGTTAGATGTCGATGTGTGTAAGATGTCTATGTAGAGGTTGGTTAGATGTCGATGTCTATGTAAATGTTTATGATGGATGTCGATGTGTCTGTTAGATGTCCGTGTTTGTTAGATGTGATTGTAATGGTTTATGTTATAGACGTCAATGTAAGTGTCAATGTTAGATGCCCATGCATGTTTGTTAGATGTCGATATATGTGTCATTGTTACATTTCAACGTAAATGTTGTTCGTGCAAGTTTCCAGTCCTCCAGCCACGTGACATCATGCGCGTCAAAGTGATAACTCGTACATTTCACGGAGGGAAAAAAAACAGACACCATTGGTAGTTTTGACCGGGAAAAAAAAAAATCATTTATTTTTTTCGAACACCTCATGTCTCTTTCAGCGTAAGAATAAACATGACACGACCAAAATAAAATATACCAACACAGGCAAATATTTAAGGAGCACTCAAGAGATACACTTCAGCTCATTTAATCCCACCTATTTTTACTAACGCAAACCCTTCAATTCTAGCGCCCACAGAATAGTGTGCTATAATGCTATAAAAATATGGAGCCTTTACCTGACAGCGTTTGAATATAACTGAATTCCCATTGCTCACGAAAAACTGAGAAACTAAGAACAAACATTTCAAGCACAAGCTTGACTTGACTTCAACAGTTCTATTTTTTCTTTTGTGACAGCTCAGACATCAAAATAATGCTTTCCTTCTATAAAATAAAAACAGCATGACAAAAGGTGCTGAAATAAACTATATACGGAAGTGCGTGAGTGACAGTGTGTGCATGTGTTTTTGCAACGCATGTGTACACCCCGCCATACAAATTACACAATTCGTTGGGTATGTGGTATACACTTAAAAACAATTGCCTTGGAGCAAGTGAACACAACACGTCTCACATTGTATACATGCTGTAGAAGGGCTGGGCGATATGACCTCAAATCAATATCGCGAGAAATCGAGCAATTTTACCTCGATAACGATAAATGCACAATAAATTCCCACGTGGACTAAAATCAAAATAAATGCAGGAATTGCATATTGACTGTTTTTTTTATTGACCAACTGGTACACTTTACTTTCAATGAAAAATAAAAGTACAAAAATCATTTGTATGAACATTCCAAATAGCTTGCAGGGTTCGCGGTTAACTTTAAAAACTGCTTGCCCATAGGGCAAGTGCCACTAAAATTTGCCTTGCCCGAGTGGCCAAATTACTTGCCCGACTTGGGCAAGTGACAATTTTTTTTCTCTAAGAATAAAATGTTTATGGTTGTAAAATGTGCGCCACAAATGTAAATAAACATATAATCTGATAAGCATAAATTAATCTTGTTTTCATCATCAACCATGAAACCCTACTCACAAGAGCAAATGTATCATCCTGTGCAGTTATTGAAAATGTTAATTGTAGTTTTAATAATTAACAAATCTGCATGTTAAATTGGGAAAATGATATTACAGCAATCCAGATGATCAATTTTAAGTCCAGGAGAGCGTATTAATTGAGGAATCACATGAGTAAATTATGAGTGTGGCAAATTTGTGTATTCCTTTAAGACCAGTGCCTGTGGTGCTGCCTCCATAAGTTTCATAGCATAAACAGAACACAGTCACTGACACTATGTCAGGTCACATCATGGAGCTAATGAATTAACAGCCAATAATCAAATATTACTCCCTTCCTTACTCACAACTGAATTGTCTACTTAAAAATATTCGAGCTATTTTAGTCATGTCAGAGGAATCCGAAATGTTCGGATTTGAACGAACTCGTCGACACTCGTAAACAAGCGCAGAAGGTAAGAAAACTTCCGGCTGTCAATTTTCGGCCAAAATATCGTAGGTTTTTGTTGTGTTTTTCAAACTTCAAATGAGGATGCTACGACAGCGAGTTCCAATACTGCGGGATTTATTGACGTCCACTTTAACTCGACATTCACTGAACTAACTGATCCCCGTAGCGCCCGCCCATTACCCCCGATAAGGCCAATGGACCATACCAAAACATAAGGGGTTGTCTGGGTTAAACCATCACCATACAGTGCACACAAACAGATCACACCACCGTTTTCGTCAAAATTAAAGATATTTGGCTGCTTTAAAAAATGCTTGCCCGGTCGGGCAAGTTGCCCATAATTTTACCTTGCCCGTGGCCAAATTTCACTTGCCCCGGGCAATCGGGAAGCGGTTAACCGCGAACCCTGAGCTTGCTTTGCATGACTTGAACAATGTCACAAAGAAAAAGGGTACCTCTTGCGAAATCTTTTTCTGCAAATAGATTGCGCCAAGATGCTCTCGTGATGTAAATAATGGCAAATAAAAAAACGCGAAATAAAATGAAAGAAAATGTCAATGCAAGCCAAATAAACAAGTGGGTATTATCGGGGAAAATGTGCCGTCTCGAGTACTCTGCTGCGCAGTCGCCACTTGTCATCTATGTAATGCACAGTTAGGCTCAATCAGGGATCCATGTTGCGACCCGACCACAAGTCGGATGTAGATGCAAAATGCTTGACATGTCTAAGCTCCCGGCCCGATGTAGTCCATATCGGGAAATACGGCTTTCATGAAGCGTTTAAATCCTGTGCGCGCCACGTAACTAGAGGAGCTTTATCTTTAGCTATGTGCTAAGCTATCGCGTCCACCTCTGAGACGTTCTCTCGTATGGTGTCGCCTCCGTTCATGGGCTGTTGTCACTTGTCGAACCTTGCTTCTCACTTTGAACTTTCAGCACAGCATGGTTGTGTTGTGGGTGGTGAGAAAGCTTCTGGATTTGAATCGCCAGCAACGAGAGCGACAGACGGGTGGAGTCACATGACTAGAGGCGCTGTCGCGGTCTTAAAGGGGCATGAACATTGCCGCAGACAAAAGGCTTTTCTTTTTTTATTCATCGAATTTACCGACATGGGCAAAATGATTTCGGTCATTGTAATAAATTTCGGTAACGGTAAATTTTCGGTTTATCGCCCAGCCCTATGCTGTAGCATGGCTTTTTTTGCCGTGGGTGTCAAATATTTTACTTTGTTTTCAGAGTGCTTACAGACCTCTTGGTTTTGCCTCAAAATAATTGTCTGCAAAGCAGTCTGTGCCATCCGCATCATTGATGTGCAGGAGTAGCTTGTTGGTAATAAATAGCTGCAAGAAGTCCGCTGTTTGCCGCAGCATCCAGTGGTCCAGCGCTCGCAGTGAAAGTCTTGTCTGGCAGCCCGAACCATCCCCAAACATTTCGAGATGCACGTCCACTAAATTCCAGAAATATAAACATGGACAAACTTGACATTCTTCCAGATTCTGTCTCTTTGCATTGTTTTGAAGTTACTCCTGCAACTTTTCCACTTCTTCGATCCTCCCCATTGTCTGAAAAAGAAGTGTATATTTTGATTTGAAATAATGACCTCAACATACCAATACATTTGTTTATCATCTGAACTGGATTATTTTGAAACAACATTTGGGTTGGACATCTGGGATTTGTTGTTGTGTATATTCAGAGTAATCCTTTTCTTGTATATAGCTAAAGCAATAGTCGCTGGCCTTGAAAATGGGTACAAGACTTGACCAAATTAAGATGCCATAAGGTCTAATTTGCCCCTTCTCTACCACAACTGATTTAGAGGCCATTAGTAACAGATTTGAGAAGACCACTTTTAAAGATATGAAGCCAGAGCTCGGCACCGGACCCATTTTAATTATTTATTATAATTTTAATGTATTATTGAGCAAATGACACAATATGTCAGTAGTGATTACCACAGAAGTCATGTCAAAATAGTGCAAATTCTGAGGTCGACTTCAAATCAGACAGGCGGAGACGAGCGCCAGAGAAGAGATGAGAATCAGAAGAGATGTTGAAGAAGCTAATAACAAAAAAAACAAAAAAACACATCAAATCTCCATGTAGTAGCAACGGGGATGGCTCATGGGGTCAGGAGAAGTGAGCGGGAGATGGGGAGTATGAGGTGCCGTTGGGGACAAAAGTCAGGAATCGCTTCACACTTCTGAAATGCACTCTTACACACCAGTGAAATTGTTGTTGCTCATGCATACTTATGAAACGCTATCATACATACGAGTGAAACGCTCTCATACACACTAGTGAAATAGTTGTTGCTCATACACTCGTCAAATGCGCTCATACACATAGGTGAAACATTCTCATACACACCAGTGAAAGGCGCTCAGGCACAATTGTGAAATTATTGTTATTCATAAATACAACTGAAACATGCTCATGCCCATACACGAGTGAAATGCTTTCATACAAACACCCACACTGTTGAAAATGCTGTCATGAACACAAGATCGCTTACAAATACTAAAATGTAAAAATTAATCATTTATTTAGCAGGGATGCATGGTGGGCGACTTGTTAGCACGATGGTCTCACAATGCAGAGGTCGCGGGATTGATTCCGGCTTTCCTGTTTGGAGTTTGCATGTTTCCCACACGCCTGCGTGGGTTCTCCGGTTTCCTCCCACATTCCAAACACATGCATGGCAGGTTGTTTGGACACCCTAAATTGGTGTGAGTGTGAGCGCGGATGGTTGTTTGTCTTTGTGTGACCTGCGATTGGCTGGCAACCAGTTTAGGGTGTACCCCACCTACTGCCCCAAGATAGCTGGGATAGGCTCCAGCACCCCCTGCAACCCTTGTGAGGAGAAGCCGTACAGATAATGGATGGTGGGATGGCATTCATAATGGACGGCCGCCACGGTGGGCGACTTGTGAGCACGATGGTCTCACAATGCAGAGGTTGTGGGATCGATTCCGGCTCCGGCCTTCCTGTGTAGAGTTTGCATGTTCTCCCAAGCCTGCGTAGTTTTCTCTGAGTTCGCCAGTTTCCTCGCACATTGCAAAAACATGCATCCATTTACTCTGATGCCAATGTTTTCTGTACCTTATGGCAGATTTTTCTCTTTGCCGAAGACTATTAGCACTTGTAGAGCGAGGACCTGTGCCACAGTCGTCAACTGCACCCTAAAATCAGATCATTTTGTATTTTAGACATTACACACTACACAGTTAAAGATGGTCCAAAAAAGAAAAATGGATTAATGTATTTCAACTTACATAATACTCTTTAAAGAGCTGACCAGCTCATTCCCAGAGGTACGTATTGGGGCGTATTGGTCGTCTTTACAGAAGACTCCAGGAGGTAACTCAGGTTTGACCTTCAGCCACAACAGAGTGTTGGGTGTGAGTGCTTCCAAGTCGTTGAGGTCGGAAGATGTCCTTGTGATAGGCCTGCTGTTTATAACTGCTTCAGCCTCACCAAGCAAGGTATATTGACTTTCTTCACCCGAAATTTGTTCTTTTACAGTGACATTCAGGATTTTTCTCACAGACCAAATAAGTCGCTCACAGCTTCCTCCGTGGTGGGAACCTGCTGGGGGATTGCTATGCCACTGAATACCTTTTTGCAGCAAGTGTTTCTCGATTTACTTAGTGTTCCATTCTTTGATTGATTTCTTCATTTCACTGTCAGCTGATCTTAAGTTGGTTCCGTTATCAGAATACATCTCTCTCACTTGTCCTCTTCTGACAAGAAATCTTCGGATTGCGTTGAGACAAGCATCTGTGTCACGTGAAGATGCAATTTCCAGATGTACGGCTCGTACAGCGAAACATGTAAAAATCACGCCGTATCTCTTTACTTGTCCTCTAACCCTACTTACTTAGAATGGACCAAAATAATCAACGCCAATTCTCTTGAAAGGCGGATCGTCAGGTAGCACTCTTCTGATGACTCTAGCAGCTCGAGGTATCCAAAACTGTTGATGCAGATTAGCCATCATGTGGTTCCTTCCAGCGTGAGCTGTAATCTCATGAATGTATCTCAGGACTAGCTTTGTGTTATGTGAATCCTTGGCAAGATGGCTTGCTGTTTTGCTGTTTCAGGCATGGCTGCGTGGCTCAACTGTCCACCAACCCTCATGACACCATCTTGAAGTACTATATTGAACTTGTAAAGTGGGCTACTTTTCTTCACCCTTTTTTGTTTTTCAAATATGGCTAAATCTTTTTTGAAACTTCGCCTTTGACAGTATTTCACAAGTTCTCTTTCTGCTTTATCCAAGTCGTCGCAGGTCAAATACTTTCCTTTGACAGTTCTCTTGAATAAATTCATCTTGCCTTCTTCACCTAATGTGATTAACTCCTTTCTATTTTCCTTTACTCTGTCAGTAAGTCTTTCAGCTTTAGAAACCAGGCTACGGCCTGCTTCAATGCTGTCCAAGACGAATAATGGTTCATCCACTGGCCCAGAGAATCTTTGGGCTTCAGTGACTGAATTACATGCACTTGAGTCACTCATTTGACCTCCAGGTCATTAATTGGTAATTTGAAGTGGTTTTTGTGTTTAACTAAATTCCTGGACACTGCCTGATTTTTTTCAGAGCTGTACAACCACTAGAAAGGGTGGTTCCCACAATGTGAGTTTTGCTCAGGTGGCCCAACAATGTCAAAAAAAAACAAGTAGGGGTGTGTGTGTGTGTTTGTATAAGCTACATGTTGGGGACCAACATCGGACAGCACACCCACTGTAGGGGACCAAAATTTTTGTGGGGACCAAAAATCTGGGCCCCACAAAAAAGAGCATTGAATTCAGTGATAAGAAGCTCAGGGGGAGGTCCTGTCAAAGTTTCAGGGCTTCCCAGGAAGGTCACAAAAACAAGACGAGTGTGCTAGAAATGTGTGTGCGGAAAAATTACTCAGGATCGCTGTCTAGTGGTCGGTCCCGGTACTGCACTTACGCACACTTCACACACTCGGCTGGTCTGCGCATGTGCAGGACAGTCTGCTTTTTGTCAGGCAGCCACCCTCCCCTCCCCCACAGCCCAACCCGAAAAATTGAGATGTTAGTTAAGTATTTATTCCTATTATTGAGTGAGATTACATATTTTTACTTGGCAGCTGGCACAACAGCTAAGCTTGGAGCACAGTTATTGCAAAATAAAATAAATAAACAGTAACAACAATAACGATTGTTAATATTGTTATACTTTATAGCGTAACCTATTTATACAAATTTTCTGTATGCAATTTCAAGTGCAACTAATATAGTTGTGCATATAGATAGCCACCAAACTCCATACATTAGATAAAAATAAGAGCCACGATGTTAACCAATTAACAGTTCAAGAAAAAAGCAGACATCCAAGAACTTGCTTTGTTACTTTTGCGTGGCCAGAACTACAAACCCCAAAGCAGAGCAAACCCAAAACATCAGAGAAAGTACAATACTTTTGTCAAGGAGTGGTGCTGCTGCTTTGCGATCGCTGCCACCATAGTGAACGCACTCCCACATTCGTGCACACGCACACTTGCCACACACCTGTTTTCCACGTCCTGTCAGTCCACTCCGTCGGTCCGCATTTATTTCGTTGGTCAGCCATCACGGTTGGGTGCGCACTAGATCGCTGTTAAACCATCTTCTACGCCACAGTCCTCGTGTTCAACAAACATTTCTCCCGAATTCGCCTACCATGCACAACTCTCCACTTTCAAACCGAGCGCCGCTGTTACTTCCGGGTTTTTAGCGCCAAGCACTTGACGCTAGCGTGTGACGTCATGGCGAAATACTAGGTTTTAAAATAAAAATTTTCTTTTTTTTGTACAGTCTAAGTGCATGGGGTTATGATAGATCGAATGAGTATACCTTTATGTACTCACTAACATTTATGTTGATCATAAAATGTTGTTTTGATGAAGAAAACTGTTATTTTTTAGAATCAATTGGCTTAGGGCACTTGGGCAAACTACGGCCCGGGGGCCACTTGTGGCCCGTTAAACGTTTCAATCCAGCCCCCCAAACTTGAAAAAAATTAAATGAATAAGCCTTGTTAATGGTTTATTTTCTAAATACTGTGGTTTTTCAAAGACATATATATTGTTGTAATGCTTTTGTTCACTTTCGTTTAAAATTAAATGTATTTTAGGACTCATTGTGCCCCCCCCCCTCCCAATCAAAAAGTTTGCCCATCCCTGGCATAGTGGATGGGCCGAGGAGTTTAAAAGGCACACATCATGCATTTTTCAGTCAGTTTTAGCCAGGGCTTGGTATGGGGAAGACCAGCTGGTTTACATGTAATCATTAAATTTTCCCAAGTTTTATTTAAGTTAATTGGACAAAACAAAAAAACGCAATATTCTTCTGCCAGAGAGTATGTAATATTCTTCTGCCATTTTATTGTAGAGGGCCATTTTGAGCCCCTAACAATATTATTCAACCAAGAGATCATGAGTCGTCGCCCACTTACTTTCTGAAGTCAGCTGGGATGTCACGGCTGTGACCCTCGTGAGGATAAAGTGGTTCAGATGGAAAAGTAGGACTAAGGGCTTTTTCTCAGGTTTCCATGCGCAAATCCATGTATATTAGGTTAATTGGAGACTCTAAATTCTCTACTCATCAAATGACATTCGTGACCCTGATGGATAGATAAAATAGATTATTAATCTGCCATGGGAAGTCCAAGGTGTCTGGTAGAAAGAAATGCATTCATACACTCATTACACAGTCAACCAAGCAAAGACACAAAGCCTAGGGCAGGGGCGGGCAAACTTTTTGATTGGAGGACCACAATGGGTTCTAAAATATGACAGAGGGGCCGGACCAGGAGCAGATGGATGGAGTGTTTTGGAAACCTCACCTCATCTGAGAAAAAAAATACATTTAATTTTATATGAAAGTGAATAAAAGCATTCCAACAATAATATTTGTCTTTGAAAACCACAGTGTTTAGAAAATAAAACATTAACAAGGTTTATTCATTAAATTTTTTTCAAGTTCGGCGGCCCGGATTAAAACTTTTAACGGGCCGCATGTGGCCCCGGGCCGTAGTTTGCCCTCGCCTGGCCTAGGGCATAAACACATACATGTAATATCCAATCCGCTTATTCTCACAAGGATAGCGTGCTGGAGCCTACCCAGCTGTCAACGGGCAGTAGGCGGGGCACACCCTGAAGTGGTTGCCAGCCAATCGCAGGGCACGCAAAGACGAACAACCATCTGCGCTCAAACTCACTCACAAATGCAACCTCCACACAGGAAAGCTGGGTCCCGGGATCGAACCCTGCACCTTGGGACTGCGAGCCGGATGTCCTAACCAGTCTTAACTCATTAAATACCAGCCATTTTCACTGGAGCAACCCACTCAATCCCAGAGTTTTCCTGGGTTTTGACTAATATTGCAAGGCCCACAGAATATTGTATTCTAATGCTATATAGACATGGAGCACACCCGAAGAAAGATGAGACTCTCTTCTTTCAACAGAAAAAAAATGTTTGTTCCTATCTTTTTCCATTCTTGAACAATCGGCATTTGAAAATAGCTAAATTTCATGAAAACTCCAATCCCTGGGGAAAAAACTGAGAAAATGAGCTTTTTGTAAACTGATGCATTTTGACCATAATTTGAACTTTGACACTATTATTTATGGCTTTTATGACACCTCTAACATCTAAATAATGCATGCCTTCTATAAAATAAAAAAAAGCACAAAAAATATGTTTTTGATAAAATAAATTTATTTGCACATAACACTAAACGACTGAACTGTTGAACTATGTACAAAAATGAAATACATCAGTGTCATACATACTTTTTTTTTGTGTGATATAAAATAAAACAGTTGCCTTGATGCAAGGGCACACAACATAGTTCACACCACATTCTTGTTTCACTCCGTTTGCCTTTGCGCAAACAGACCCGACACTTTCGTTGTGGTCTGGCTTTGCTGGTCCGTGGAAAATAGGCGAGCTTGTGTTTGTCCACTGGGGTTTGTGTGAAAATAATTGTCTGGGAAGTGATTGCTGGCATCCGCGATGTGCTGCAGAAGCTCATCCGTGAGAAACAGCTGCAGGAAATCAGCTGGCTCCTCAGACTCCAAATGGGCAGCGGCATTCAGTGGTCCAGGGGTTGCTGTAAAGTCGATTTTCCTCGGTTGCCATCCAGTGTGACGCCATCCGGAACCACTGCTTCCTGATGCACAACCTGTAAATTACAGAAATATAAACAATTGGAAATATATATTTATTGCTGCATTTTATTGCTGGCGTGTGAAGTTTCATATTATAATTTACCTTTCTTTACACCAACAAGACGAGGAGGAACTTTCTTGCCGCGGGATGCACAATCTGTGAATTTTAGAAAGTATGCATGATTACCACACCATTCAGTATTGTTGTTTCCTCGTCGGGGAGGAGATACGCTCGCGTCTAACTGCACATTTATGCGACATTTTCTGCCCGCAAGATGCATGATATGTACAATAAAAGCACGAGGGGTAAAACCACATGTTCAATGGTAACTTGCGAGCGCTTACCTCCTCGTTCGGGGGGATCTGGTGAGGACTCTCAGCTGCTTTGGCTATTGTCCGAAGGCAGGCGATGCAGGCCGCAAGGCACGCGCACCCTCTTTAGACGCCTGTTTGTTGAGACGACGACGAAGCGTCATCCTCTCAACCAAAGCGTCTCCATCGCCTTGATGCTTTTAGGAAGCTTTTTTTTTTACAAAAAAGCATTCCTCGATCGTCATTTGCTTGGAGGATTTCATTGCTAACGCTACTAATGCGACTGCTGCTAGTGCTGCCGATGCTGCTGCTACCCACGCTGCTCTCCACACTTATAAGTCTACCCCAGGATCCCGCCCCCCATTTGTACCTCTGGCGCAGATTCAAGGCGGATCTTTTGCACCTCTGCCCCCTGCTGGGTGATTTTTACATGATTCACAATGCGGACAAGGCTGATTCTCAGTCAGAGGTTGCATCAGACCCTTATGTACACTATGACGTAAAAAAGACAGGAAACGAATATAAACATATAGATGTCTTCAGGTACCGACTCTTTATGTACATGTGAAGTTTTGGATTTTTAGCAGCATGTGCATGAGAGTTATTAAGCATTTTGTCCATTGCGGCGAAGGAAATCTTAAGTGAAAACTTTGAAGCCCCGCCCCCGTCATATAGTATTTCGGAAACAAAAGATTTTAGCCCCAGTGTTTGTCCCAGGTCTTAAGATGCTACAGACAGAATTTTAAGGCAATCAGATGAAGCCTTTAGGATCAGGGTGCAAAAGAATGACCCCTGTAAACATGCAAAAAAGGGCAAAAGTCGGACTTTCAAAAATTCATAACTCACTTCCTGTTCATATTAGACGTTAAAATATCAAATTTTTCGCAATGCCCGATGAGACTGCCAAGTTTGGTGAGTTTTTGTGCATGTTTCGGGGGTCAAAAATGCGATCGAACAATCGGAAAAATAATAATAATAATAATTTCAACAAAAACAATAGCGACTTCGCAGCGGTCGCTGCTCAGGCCCTAATAATAATAATAATAATAATAATAAAAGTAATAATATTTTCTACAAAAACATTAGGGACCTCGCAGCCGTCGCAGCTCGGGCCCTAATAACAATTTCTACAAAAACAATAGCGACTTCGCAGCGGTCGCTGCTCAGGCCCTAATAATAATAATAATAATAATAATAAAAGTAATAATAATTTCCACAAAAACAATGGGGACCTCGTAGCGGTTGCTGCTCGGGCCCTAATAATAATTTCTACATAAACAATAGGGACCTCGCCGCGGTCGCTGCTCGGGCCCCAATAATAATTTCTACACAAAGTCCATTGTGGTGACCCGCCCCTTTTAAGTAAATTCAAAATGGCCGACTTCCTGTAAAACCTAGCTCATTGCTCCAAGAGACTTTTTTGTAGGTCTTGGTCTTATACATACAGTGAACCCTCGCTACTTCGCGGTTCACCTTTCGCGGGTTCAGTGCTTCGCGGGTATAAAAAATATTCGGGGGCATTGTAGTTTCGCCGAGCGGCACGACGGGCGCTGGAGCGGTTAGACGGCCGGCGTGCGCCGAAGAAGAGCGTGGGCGAAGAGGAGAGTGGACGAAGAAGAGCACGTTCCCCCGGACACGATCGGTGGCGACGTTTCGCGCGGTTCGGACCGTACCAGGGCTCCGGCCGGCGTGCGTGGCAGTTAAGCCGTAGAGGAGCACCGTCCCCGGGCACGGGCGGTGCCAAGCGGCCCCTAAGTTTAACCGAATGGAAGCTCTGGAGGAGGAGGGCATGCTCGCGTCACAGTAAGCCGAAGAGGAGCACCTTCCCCGGGCACGGGCGGTTCCAAGCGGCCCCTAAGTTTAACCAAATGGAAGCTCCGGAGGAGGAGGGCATGCTCGCGTCACAGTAAGCCGAAGAGGAGCACCTTCGCCGGGCACGGGCGGTTCCAAGCGGCCCCTAAGTTTAACCGAATGGAAGCTCCGGAGGAGGCGGGCATGCTCGCGTCACAGTAAGCCGAAGAGGAGCACCTTCCCCGGGCACGGGCGGTGCCAAGCGGCCCCTAAGTTTAACCGAATGGAAGCTCCGGGGGAGGAGGGCGGGCGTGTGTCACAGTTAAGCCGAATTGGAACACCTCTTCCGCCCGGGCACGAACGGAGCGCGAAGCTGTCAGTTATGAATGAATAAATGAATAAATAAATAAATAAATAAAGAATGCCACCTTTCATTTCACAGGGAACACCGGACGGCGTACCAGCAGGTAAAAGTCGGAGTAATTAAATAAATACAAAAAGAATGGCTGGGGAATAAAAAAATAATACGTTTTAATAATAATTTGTTTTTTTTGTTATAACATGAATTTCACTCTCTCTCTCTCCCCGTATATATATATACATATATATATATATATATATATACATATATATATATATATATATACATATATATATATATATATATATATATATATACAGATATATATATATATATATATATATATATATATATTTATTATATATATTGTATTTTCTTTTAAGCATTTTTGAAGGTGCGCCGCTACTTCGCGGATTTTCAGTTTCCGCGGGTGGTCTCGGTCCCCATTAACCGCAATAACCGAGGGTTCACTGTACTCCATAAAATTTACAAAAAGCGAGGTGAAACACTCAACCAGGGCTGCTTTTTTGAACATTTCTCGAGGGCCATGGCGAGCCATTTCAAAAAAGCTGCACAACTAACGTATAAAATATTGATAAATTTGCTCTGCCTGATGTGTGTGTCAAGTTTCACGAGTTGTCGTTTATATTTAGAACCTCATAATCAGCGTTGTTTTATTGCCAAAAAGTGCAATGCCACTCCCACAACTTTTCACGAAAAAGGATGAATTTCGTATTGTGACATCCTCATGGCCGAAACAGTCCTCCGAGCATATATGAGGGCGACCTTGTTGAGTTGCACGGAGAAAAACATCCAAGAAAATAACTTGTATTAGCTTTTACCAGTTGGTGGCGCTACTACTACGATGAAAAATAAGTTGGTAGATGTCTTCAGGGCTGAAGTATCCTCAAATGTGTACAACTTCGAGAAGATAGGATCATCTGAGTCATGTTGCCGGAGCTTTTGTTGCCACAGAGTACAATCTGACTTTTCAGCACCGTAATAGCCACGCCTTTTGCCAAAACGTCACAAAATTCGGCAGAGAGTAAGATCATTGTCTTGAGTCTTTTCTGACTAATTTTCAGTCGGATTCGTCAAAAGGGCACCGTGCAGTATGTGAAAATTAAAATAAAAACACATTTTTGATTCCACTTGGCGGCGCTGTGTGTATAACAAAATAATAACATTAAGATGTCTTCAGGTCGGGACGTTTTATTTACAGGTGAAGGTTTGGATTTTTAGGAGCATGTGCAGGGGAGTTATTAAGCATTCATTTATTTGTATTAGGTTCATTTTGTCTTCTTATTATTGATATTTGACTGATTCATTAAAAGCAGACAATTATGTTTTAGGTTAATTTTTTACCTGACATGTTTCGGCGAGTCTTTCGCCTTCTTCAGAGTGTCGCATGATGGTGTCTTGAGACCCGTCTTTATCAGCTGATGTTCCATGAGGGTGTGACTTACCTGTCAAAAAAATTAAAAATCAGAGCAGTAAAAGAACAAGCACAACATGAACATTACAAATCAGCAATCACTGACCACTGCAAAAGGGAAAACCACATCATGGACCGGGAGAAGGGCAGGGTCATCCGCACCGAAGAGAACAAACAACAGCGCTGGATCAGAGAGGCCATTGAGATCTGCAAGCGAGGCATAAAAACCATGAACAGAGACAAGGGAGCCTTCATCCTCTCTACCACCTGGAGCAGCATCTTGGCAGAGTGAACGGACAGCGGGGGGCGTGACTTGCCTTCATTCTTGTGACAGGTAAGTCACGCCCTCATGGAACATCAGCTGATAAAGACGGGTCACAAGACACCATCATGTGACACTCTGAAGAAGGCGAAAGACTTTCGTATTGTGACATCCTCAAGGCCTAAACACTCATCCGAGCAAATATAAGGTAGATTTTGTTAACCTGCCCGGAGAAAAACATAAACGAAAATAATTTGTATTTGTTTTAACCAGTTGGTGGCGCTACCACTGCGATCAAAAATAAGTTGGCAGCCGTCTTCAGGGCCTGAATATCCTCAAATGTGAAAAATTTCGAGAAGATGGATCATCTGAATCATTTTGCAGGAACTTTTGTTGCCACGGAGATTAATCAGACTCTGCGGCACCGTAATAGCCACGCCCTTCGAAGGAAAGTCACAAAAATAGGGATAGAGTAAGATCAATGTCTTGAGTCTTTTCTAGCCAATTTTCAATCGGATTCGTTAAAAGGGCACCGTGCAGTACGTCAAAATGTAAAAAATGATATTGATTGGCGCAAGGTGTATAACTGAATATAAACATATAGATGTCTTCAGGTACCGACTCTTTATGTACATGTGAAGTTTTGGATTTTTAGCTGCATGTGCAGGAGAGTTATTAAGCATTTTGTCCATTGCGGCGAAGGAAATCTTAAGTGAAAACTTCGAAGCCCCGCCCCCGTTCATATAGTATTTCGGAAACAAAAAATTTTAGCCCCAGTGTTTGTCCCAGGTCTTAAGATGCTACAGACAGAATTTTAAGGCAATCAGATGAAGCCTTTAGGATCAGGGTGCAAAAGAATGACCCCTGTAAACATGCAAAAAAGGGCAAAAGTCGGACTTTCAAAAATTCATAACTCACTTCCTGTTCATATTAGACGTTAAAATATCAAATTTTTCGCCATGCCCGATGAGACTGCCAAGTTTGGTGAATTTTTGTGCATGTTTCGGGGGTCAAAAATGCGATCGAACAATCGGAAAAATAATAATAAGAATAATTTCTACAAAAACAATAGGGACTTCGCAGCGGTCGCTGCTCAGGCCCTAATAATAATAATAATAATAATAATAAAAGTAATAATATTTTCTACAAAAACAATAGGGACCTCGCAGCCGTCGCAGCTCGGGCCCTAATAACAATAGGGACCTCGCAGCGGTCACTGCTCGGGCCCTAATAATAATAATAATAATAATTTCCACAAAAACAATGGGGACCTCGTAGCGGTCGCTGCTCGGGCCCTAATAATAATTTCTACATAAACGATAGGGACCTCGCCGCGGTCGCTGCTCGGGCCCCAATAATAATTTCTACACAAAGTCCATTGTGGTGACCCGCCCCCTTTTAAGTAAATTCAAAATGGCCGACTTCCTGTAAAACCTAGCTCATTGCTCCAAGAGACTTTTTTGTAGGTCTTGGTCTTATACATACAGTGAACCCTCGCTACTTCGCGGTTCACCTTTCGCGGGTTCAGTGCTTCGCGGGTATAAAAAATATTCGGGGGCATTGTAGTTTCGCCGAGCGGCACGACGGGGCGCTGGAGCGGTTAGACGGCCGGCGTGCGCCGAAGAAGAGCGTGGGCGAAGAGGAGAGTGGACGAAGAAGAGCACGTTCCCCCGGACACGATCGGTGGCGACGTTTCGCGCGGTTCGGACCGTACCAGAGCTCCGGCCGGCGTGCGTGGCAGTTAAGCCGTAGAGGAGCACCTTCCCCGGGCACGGGCGGTGCCAAGCGGCCCCTAAGTTTAACCGAATGGAAGCTCCGGAGGAGGAGGGCATGCTCGCGACACAGTAAGCCGAAGAGGAGCACCTTCCCCGGGCACGGGCGGTGCCAAGCGGCCCCTAAGTTTAACCGAATGGAAGCTCCGGGGGAGGAGGGTGGGCGTGTGTCACAGTTAAGCCGAATCGGAGCACCTCTTCCGCGCACGAGCGGAGCGCGAAGCTGTCAGTTATGAATGAATAAATGAATAAATAAATAAATAAATAAAGAATGGCACCTTTCATTTCACAGGGCACACCGGACGGCGTACCAGCAGGTAAAAGTCAGAGTAATTAAATAAATTAAAAAAGAATGGCTGGGGAATAAAAAAATAATACGTTTGAATAATAATTTGGTTTTTTTGTTATAACATGAATTTCACTCTCTCTCTCTCTCCCCGTATATATATATATATATATATATATATTTATATATTTATTATATATATTGTATTTTTTTTTAAGCATTTTTGAAGGTGCGCCGCTACTTCGCGGATTTTCAGTTTTCGCGGGTGGTCTCGGTCCCCATTAACAGCGATAACCGAGGGTTCACTGTACTCCATAAAATTTACAAAAAGCGAGGTGAAACACTCAACCAGGGCTGCTTTTTTGAACATTTCTCGAGGGCCATGGCGAGCCATTTCAAAAAAGCTGCACAACTAACGTATAAAATATTGATAAATTTGCTCTGCCTGATGTGTGTGTAAAGTTTCACGAGTTGTCGTTCATATTTAGAACCTCATAATCAGCGTTGTTTTATTGCCGAACAGTGCAATGCCACTCCCACAACTTTTCACGAAAAAGGATGAATTTCGTATTGTGACATCCTCATGGCCGAAACAGTCATCCGAGCATATATGAGGGCGACCTTGTTGAGTTGCACGGAGAAAAACATCCAAGAAAATAACTTGTATTAGCTTTTACCAGTTGGTGGCGCTACTACTACGATGAAAAATAAGTTGGTAGATGTCTTCAGGGCTGAAGTATCCTCAAATGTGTACAACTTCGAGAAGATAGGATCATCTGAGTCATGTTGCCGGAGCTTTTGTTGCCACAAAGTACAATCGGACTTTTCAGCACCGTAATAGCCACGCCTTTTGCCAAAACGTCACAAAATTCGGCAGAGAGTAAGATCATTGTCTTGAGTCTTTTCTGACTAATTTTCAGTCGGATTCGTCAAAAGGGCACGTTGCAGTACGTGAAAATTAAAATAAAAACACATTTTTTATTCCACTTGGCGGCGCTGTGTGTATAACAAAATAATAACATTAAGATGTCTTCAGGTCGGGACGTTTTATTTACAGGTGAAGGTTTGGATTTTTAGGAGCATGTGCAGGGGAGTTATTAAGCATTCATTTATTTGTATTAGGTACATTTTGTCTTCTTATTATTGATATTTGACTGATTCATTAAAAGCAGACAATTATGTTTTAGGTTAATTTTTTACCTGACATGTTTCGGCGAGTCTTTCGCCTTCTTCAGAGTGTCGCATGATGGTGTCTTGAGACCCGTCTTTATCAGCTGATGTTCCATGAGGGTGTGACTTACCTGTCAAAAAAATGAAAAATCAGAGCAGTAAAAGAACAAGCACAACATGAACATTACAAATCAGCAATCACTGACCACTGCAAAAGGGAAAACCACATCATGGACCGGGAGAAGGGCAGGGTCATCCGCACCGAAGAGAACAAACAACAGCGCTGGATCAGAAGGCCATTGAGATCTGCAAGCGAGGCATAAAAACCATGAACAGAGACAAGGGAGCCTTCATCCTCTCTACCACCTGGAGCAACATCTTGGCGGAGTGAACGGACAGCGGGGGGCGTGACTTGCCTTCATTCTTGTGAATGGTAAGTCACGCCCTCATGGAACATCAGCTGATAAAGACGGGCCACAAGACACCATCATGTGACACTCTGAAGAAGGCGAAAGACTTTCGTATTGTGACATCCTCAAGGCTTAAACACTCATCCGAGCAAATATAAGGTAGATTTTGTTAACCTGCCCGGAGAAAAACATCAACGAAAATAATTTGTATTTGTTTTAACCAGTTGGTGGCGCTACCACTGCGATCAAAAATAAGTTGGCAGCCGTCTTCAGGGCCTGAATATCCTCAAATGTGAAAAATTTCAAGAAGATGGATCATCTGAATCATTTTGCAGGAACTTTTGTTGCCACGGAGAATAATCAGACTCTGCAGCACCGTAATAGCCACGCCCTTCGAAGGAAAGTCACAAAAATAGGGATAGAGTAAGATCAATGTCTTGAGTCTTTTCTAGCCAATTTTCAATCGGATTCGTTAAAAGGGCACCGTGCAGTACGTCAAAATGTAAAAAATGATATTGATTGGCGCAAGGTGTATAACTGAATATAAACATATAGATGTTTTCAGGTACCGACTCTTTATGTACATGTGAAGTTTTGGATTTTTAGCAGCATGTGCAAGAGAGTTATTAAGCATTTTGTCCATTGCGGCGAAGGAAATCTTAAGTGAAAACTTCGAAGCCCCGCCCCCGTCATATAGTATTTCGGAAACAAAAAATTTTAGCCCCAGTGTTTGTCCCAGGTCTTAAGATGCTACAGACAGAATTTTAAGGCAATCAGATGAAGCCTTTAGGATCAGGGTGCAAAAGAATGACCCCTGTAAACATGCAAAAAAGGGCAAAAGTCGGACTTTCAAAAATTCATAACTCACTTCCTATTCATATTAGACATTAAAATATCAAATTTTTCGCCATGCCCGATGAGACTGCCAAGTTTGGTGAATTTTTGTGCATGTTTCGGGGGTCAAAAATGCAATCGAACAATCGGAAAAATAATAATAATAATAATTTCTACAAAAACAATAGGGACTTCGCAGCGGTCGCTGCTCAGGCCCTAATAATAATAATAATAATAAGAGAAGATAAGATAAGATGTCCTTTATTAGTCCCACAATGGGGAAATTTGAAAGTAATAATATTTTCTACAAAAACAATAGGGACCTCGCAGCCGTCGCAGCTCGGGCCCTAATAACAATTTCTAGAAAAACAATAGGGACCTCGCAGCGGTCACTGCTCGGGCCCTAATAATAATAATAATAATAATTTCCACAAAAACAATGGGGACCTCGTAGCGGTCGCTGCTCGGGCCCTAATAATAATTTCTACATAAACAATAGGGACCTCGCCGCGGTCGCTGCTCGGGCCCCAATAATAATTTCTACACAAAGTCCATTGTGGTGACCCGCCCCCTTTTAATAAATTCAAAATGGCCGACTTCCTGTAAAACCTAGCTCATTGCTCCAAGAGACTTTTTTGTAGGTCTTGGTCTTATACATACAGTGAACCCTCGCTACTTGGCGGTTCACCTTTCGCGGGTTCAGTGCTTCGCGGGTCTAAAAAATATTCGGGGGCATTATAGTTTCGCCGAGCGGCACGACGGGGCGCTGGAGCGGTTAGACGGCCGGTGTGCGCCGAAGAAGAGCGTGGGCGAAGAGGAGAGTGGACGAAGAAGAGTACGTTCCCCCGGACACGATCGGTGGCGACGTTTCGCGCGGTTCGGACAGTACCAGAGCTCCGGCCGGCGTGCGTGGCAGTTAAGCCGTAGAGGAGAACCTTCCCAGGGCACGGGCGGTGCCAAGCGGCCCCTAAGTTTAACCGAATGGAAGCTCCGGAGGAGGAGGGCATGCTCGCGTCACAGTAAGCCGAAGAGGAGCACCTTCCCCGGGCACGGGCGGTTCCAAGCGGCCCCTAAGTTTAACCGAATGGAAGCTCCGGAGGAGGAGGGCATGCTCGCGTCACAGTAAGCCGAAGAGGAGCACCTTCCCCGGGCACGGGCGGTGCCAAGCGGCCCCTAAGTTTAACCGAATGGAAGCTCCGGGGGAGGAGGGCGGGTGTGTGTCACAGTTAAGCCGAATTGGAGCACCTCTTCCGCCCGGGCACGAGCGGAGCGCGAAGCTGTCAGTTATGAATGTATAGAAGAATAAATAAATAAATAAATAAAGAATGCCACCTTTCATTTCACAGGGCACACCGGACGGCGTACCAGCAGGTAAAAGTCGGAGTAATTAAATAAATACAAAAAGAATGGCTGGGGAATAAAAAAATAATACGTTTTAATAATAATTTGTTTTTTTTGTTATAACATGAATTTCACTCTCTCTCTCTCCCCGTATATATATATACATATATATATATATATATATATATATATATATATACATATATATATATATATATATATACAGATATATATATATATATATATATATTTATTATATATATTGTATTTTCTTTTAAGCATTTTTGAAGGTGCGCCGCTACTTCGCGGATTTTCAGTTTCCGCGGGTGGTCTCGGTCCCCATTAACCGCGATAACCGAGGGTTCACTGTACTCCATAAAATTTACAAAAAGCGAGGTGAAACACTCAACCAGGGCTGCTTTTTTGAACATTTCTCGAGGGCCATGGCGAGCCATTTCAAAAAAGCTGCACAACTAACGTATAAAATATTGATAAATTTGCTCTGCCTGATGTGTGTGTCAAGTTTCACGAGTTGTCGTTTATATTTAGAACCTCATAATCAGCGTTGTTTTATTGCCAAAAAGTGCAATGCCACTCCCACAACTTTTCACGAAAAAGGATGAATTTCGTATTGTGACATCCTCATGGCCGAAACAGTCCTCCGAGCATATATGAGGGCGACCTTGTTGAGTTGTACGGAGAAAAACATCCAAGAAAATAACTTGTATTAGCTTTTACCAGTTGGTGGCGCTACTACTACGATGAAAAATAAGTTGGCAGATGTCTTCAGGGCTGAAGTATCCTCAAATGTGTACAACTTCGAGAAGATAGGATCATCTGAGTCATGTTGCCGGAGCTTTTGTTGCCACAGAGTACAATCTGACTTTTCAGCACCGTAATAGCCACGCCTTTTGCCAAAACGTCACAAAATTCGGCAGAGAGTAAGATCATTGTCTTGAGTCTTTTCTGACTAATTTTCAGTCGGATTCGTCAAAAGGGCACCGTGCAGTATGTGAAAATTAAAATAAAAACACATTTTTGATTCCACTTGGCGGCGCTGTGTGTATAACAAAATAATAACATTAAGATGTCTTCAGGTCGGGACGTTTTATTTACAGGTGAAGGTTTGGATTTTTAGGAGCATGTGCAGGGGAGTTATTAAGCATTCATTTATTTGTATTAGGTTCATTTTGTCTTCTTATTATTGATATTTGACTGATTCATTAAAAGCAGACAATTATGTTTTAGGTTAATTTTTTACCTGACATGTTTCGGCGAGTCTTTCGCCTTCTTCAGAGTGTCGCATGATGGTGTCTTGAGACCCGTCTTTATCAGCTGATGTTCCATGAGGGTGTGACTTACCTGTCAAAAAAATTAAAAATCAGAGCAGTAAAAGAACAAGCACAACATGAACATTACAAATCAGCAATCACTGACCACTGCAAAAGGGAAAACCACATCATGGACCGGGAGAAGGGCAGGGTCATCCGCACCGAAGAGAACAAACAACAGCGCTGGATCAGAGAGGCCATTGAGATCTGCAAGCGAGGCATAAAAACCATGAACAGAGACAAGGGAGCCTTCATCCTCTCTACCACCTGGAGCAGCATCTTGGCAGAGTGAACGGACAGCGGGGGGCGTGACTTGCCTTCATTCTTGTGACAGGTAAGTCACGCCCTCATGGAACATCAGCTGATAAAGACGGGTCACAAGACACCATCATGTGACACTCTGAAGAAGGCGAAAGACTTTCGTATTGTGACATCCTCAAGGCCTAAACACTCATCCGAGCAAATATAAGGTAGATTTTGTTAACCTGCCCGGAGAAAAACATAAACGAAAATAATTTGTATTTGTTTTAACCAGTTGGTGGCGCTACCACTGCGATCAAAAATAAGTTGGCAGCCGTCTTCAGGGCCTGAATATCCTCAAATGTGAAAAATTTCGAGAAGATGGATCATCTGAATCATTTTGCAGGAACTTTTGTTGCCACGGAGATTAATCAGACTCTGCGGCACCGTAATAGCCACGCCCTTCGAAGGAAAGTCACAAAAATAGGGATAGAGTAAGATCAATGTCTTGAGTCTTTTCTAGCCAATTTTCAATCGGATTCGTTAAAAGGGCACCGTGCAGTACGTCAAAATGTAAAAAATGATATTGATTGGCGCAAGGTGTATAACTGAATATAAACATATAGATGTCTTCAGGTACCGACTCTTTATGTACATGTGAAGTTTTGGATTTTTAGCTGCATGTGCAGGAGAGTTATTAAGCATTTTGTCCATTGCGGCGAAGGAAATCTTAAGTGAAAACTTCGAAGCCCCGCCCCCGTTCATATAGTATTTCGGAAACAAAAAATTTTAGCCCCAGTGTTTGTCCCAGGTCTTAAGATGCTACAGACAGAATTTTAAGGCAATCAGATGAAGCCTTTAGGATCAGGGTGCAAAAGAATGACCCCTGTAAACATGCAAAAAAGGGCAAAAGTCGGACTTTCAAAAATTCATAACTCACTTCCTGTTCATATTAGACGTTAAAATATCAAATTTTTCGCCATGCCCGATGAGACTGCCAAGTTTGGTGAATTTTTGTGCATGTTTCGGGGGTCAAAAATGCGATCGAACAATCGGAAAAATAATAATAAGAATAATTTCTACAAAAACAATAGGGACTTCGCAGCGGTCGCTGCTCAGGCCCTAATAATAATAATAATAATAATAATAAAAGTAATAATATTTTCTACAAAAACAATAGGGACCTCGCAGCCGTCGCAGCTCGGGCCCTAATAACAATAGGGACCTCGCAGCGGTCACTGCTCGGGCCCTAATAATAATTTCTACATAAACAATAGGGACCTCGCCGCGGTCGCTGCTCGGGCCCCAATAATAATTTCTACACAAAGTCCATTGTGGTGACCCGCCCCCTTTTAAGTAAATTCAAAATGGCCGACTTCCTGTAAAACCTATCTCATTGCTCCAAGAGACTTTTTTGTAGGTCTTGGTCTTATACATACAGTGAACCCTCGCTACTTCGCGGTTCACCTTTCGCGGGTTCAGTGCTTCGCGGGTATAAAAAATATTCGGGGGCATTGTAGTTTCGGCGAGCGGCACGACGGGGCGCTGGAGCGGTTAGACGGCCGGCGTGCGCCGAAGAAGAGCGTGGGCGAAGAGGAGAGTGGACGAAGAAGAGCACGTTCCCCCGGACACGATCGGTGGCGACGTTTCGCGCGGTTCGGACCGTACCAGAGCTCCGGCCGGCGTGCGTGGCAGTTAAGCCGTAGAGGAGCACCTTCCCCGGGCACGGGCGGTGCCAAGCGGCCCCTAAGTTTAACCGAATGGAAGCTCCGGAGGAGGAGGGCATGCTCGCGACACAGTAAGCCGAAGAGGAGCACCTTCCCCGGGCACGGGCGGTGCCAAGCGGCCCCTAAGTTTAACCGAATGGAAGCTCCGGGGGAGGAGGGTGGGCGTGTGTCACAGTTAAGCCGAATCGGAGCACCTCTTCCGCGCACGAGCGGAGCGCGAAGCTGTCAGTTATGAATGAATAAATGAATAAATAAATAAATAAATAAAGAATGGCACCTTTCATTTCACAGGGCACACCGGACGGCGTACCAGCAGGTAAAAGTCAGAGTAATTAAATAAATTAAAAAAGAATGGCTGGGGAATAAAAAAATAATACGTTTGAATAATAATTTGGTTTTTTTGTTATAACATGAATTTCACTCTCTCTCTCTCTCCCCGTATATATATATATATATATATATATATATTTATATATTTATTATATATATTGTATTTTTTTTTAAGCATTTTTGAAGGTGCGCCGCTACTTCGCGGATTTTCAGTTTTCGCGGGTGGTCTCGGTCCCCATTAACCGCGATAACCGAGGGTTCACTGTACTCCATAAAATTTACAAAAAGCGAGGTGAAACACTCAACCAGGGCTGCTTTTTTGAACATTTCTCGAGGGCCATGGCGAGCCATTTCAAAAAAGCTGCACAACTAACGTATAAAATATTGATAAATTTGCTCTGCCTGATGTGTGTGTAAAGTTTCACGAGTTGTCGTTCATATTTAGAACCTCATAATCAGCGTTGTTTTATTGCCGAACAGTGCAATGCCACTCCCACAACTTTTCACGAAAAAGGATGAATTTCGTATTGTGACATCCTCATGGCCGAAACAGTCATCCGAGCATATATGAGGGCGACCTTGTTGAGTTGCACGGAGAAAAACATCCAAGAAAATAACTTGTATTAGCTTTTACCAGTTGGTGGCGCTACTACTACGATGAAAAATAAGTTGGTAGATGTCTTCAGGGCTGAAGTATCCTCAAATGTGTACAACTTCGAGAAGATAGGATCATCTGAGTCATGTTGCCGGAGCTTTTGTTGCCACAAAGTACAATCGGACTTTTCAGCACCGTAATAGCCACGCCTTTTGCCAAAACGTCACAAAATTCGGCAGAGAGTAAGATCATTGTCTTGAGTCTTTTCTGACTAATTTTCAGTCGGATTCGTCAAAAGGGCACGTTGCAGTACGTGAAAATTAAAATAAAAACACATTTTTTATTCCACTTGGCGGCGCTGTGTGTATAACAAAATAATAACATTAAGATGTCTTCAGGTCGGGACGTTTTATTTACAGGTGAAGGTTTGGATTTTTAGGAGCATGTGCAGGGGAGTTATTAAGCATTCATTTATTTGTATTAGGTACATTTTGTCTTCTTATTATTGATATTTGACTGATTCATTAAAAGCAGACAATTATGTTTTAGGTTAATTTTTTACCTGACATGTTTCGGCGAGTCTTTCGCCTTCTTCAGAGTGTCGCATGATGGTGTCTTGAGACCCGTCTTTATCAGCTGATGTTCCATGAGGGTGTGACTTACCTGTCAAAAAAATGAAAAATCAGAGCAGTAAAAGAACAAGCACAACATGAACATTACAAATCAGCAATCACTGACCACTGCAAAAGGGAAAACCACATCATGGACCGGGAGAAGGGCAGGGTCATCCGCACCGAAGAGAACAAACAACAGCGCTGGATCAGAAGGCCATTGAGATCTGCAAGCGAGGCATAAAAACCATGAACAGAGACAAGGGAGCCTTCATCCTCTCTACCACCTGGAGCAACATCTTGGCGGAGTGAACGGACAGCGGGGGGCGTGACTTGCCTTCATTCTTGTGAATGGTAAGTCACGCCCTCATGGAACATCAGCTGATAAAGACGGGCCACAAGACACCATCATGTGACACTCTGAAGAAGGCGAAAGACTTTCGTATTGTGACATCCTCAAGGCTTAAACACTCATCCGAGCAAATATAAGGTAGATTTTGTAAACCTGCAACATCAACATCAAAAACATCAACGAAAATAATTTGTATTTGTTTTAACCAGTTGGTGGCGCTACCACTGCGATAAAAAATAAGTTGGCAGCCGTCTTCAGGGCCTGAATATCCTCAAATGTGAAAAATTTCAAGAAGATGGATCATCTGAATCATTTTGCAGGAACTTTTGTTGCCACGGAGAATAATCAGACTCTGCGGCACCGTAATAGCCACGCCCTTCGAAGGAAAGTCACAAAAATAGGGATAGAGTAAGATCAATGTCTTGAGTCTTTTCTAGCCAATTTTCAATCGGATTCGTTAAAAGGGCACCGTGCAGTACGTCAAAATGTAAAAAATTATATTGATTGGCGCAAGGTATATAACAGAATATAAACATATAGATGTCTTCAGGTACCGACTCTTTATGTACATGTGAAGTTTTGGATTTTTAGCAGCATGTGCAGGAGAGTTATTAAGCATTTTGTCCATTGCGGCGAAGTAAATCTTAAGTGAAAACTTTGAAGCCCCGCCCCCGTCATATAGTATTTCGGAAACAAAAGATTTTAGCCCCAATTTTAGCCCCAGTGTTTGTCCTAGGTCTTAAGATGCTACAGACAGAATTTTAAGGCAATCAGATGAAGCCTTTAGGATCAGGGTGCAAAAGAATGACCCCTGTAAACATGCAAAAAAGGGCAAAAGTCGGACTTTCAAAAATTCATAACTCACTTCCTATTCATATTAGACATTAAAATATCAAATTTTTCGCCATGCCCGATGAGACTGCCAAGTTTGGTGAATTTTTGTGCATGTTTCGGGGGTCAAAAATGCAATCGAACAATCGGAAAAATAATAATAATAATAATTTCTACAAAAACAATAGGGACTTCGCAGCGGTCGCTGCTCAGGCCCTAATAATAATAATAATAATAAGAGAAGATAAGATAAGATGTCCTTTATTAGTCCCACAATGGGGAAATTTGAAAGTAATAATATTTTCTACAAAAACAATAGGGACCTCGCAGCCGTCGCAGCTCGGGCCCTAATAACAATTTCTAGAAAAACAATAGGGACCTCGCAGCGGTCACTGCTCGGGCCCTAATAATAATAATAATAATAATTTCCACAAAAACAATGGGGACCTCGTAGCGGTCGCTGCTCGGGCCCTAATAATAATTTCTACATAAACAATAGGGACCTCGCCGCGGTCGCTGCTCGGGCCCCAATAATAATTTCTACACAAAGTCCATTGTGGTGACCCGCCCCCTTTTAATAAATTCAAAATGGCCGACTTCCTGTAAAACCTAGCTCATTGCTCCAAGAGACTTTTTTGTAGGTCTTGGTCTTATACATACAGTGAACCCTCGCTACTTCGCGGTTCACCTTTCGCGGGTTCAGTGCTTCGCGGGTATAAAAAATATTCGGGGGCATTGTAGTTTCGCCGAGCGGCACGACGGGGCGCTGGAGCGGTTAGACGGCCGGCGTGCGCCGAAGAAGAGCGTGGGCGAAGAGGAGAGTGGACGAAGAAGAGCACGTTCCCCCGGACACGATCGGTGGCGACGTTTCGCGCGGTTCGGACCGTACCAGAGCTCCGGCCGGCGTGCGTGGCAGTTAAGCCGTAGAGGAGCACCTTCCCCGGGCACGGGCGGTGCCAAGCGGCCCCTAAGTTTAACCGAATGGAAGCTCCGGAGGAGGAGGGCATGCTCGCGACACAGTAAGCCGAAGAGGAGCACCTTCCCCGGGCACGGGCGGTGCCAAGCGGCCCCTAAGTTTAACCGAATGGAAGCTCCGGGGGAGGAGGGTGGGCGTGTGTCACAGTTAAGCCGAATCGGAGCACCTCTTCCGCGCACGAGCGGAGCGCGAAGCTGTCAGTTATGAATGAATAAATGAATAAATAAATAAATAAATAAAGAATGGCACCTTTCATTTCACAGGGCACACCGGACGGCGTACCAGCAGGTAAAAGTCAGAGTAATTAAATAAATTAAAAAAGAATGGCTGGGAAATAAAAAAATAATACGTTTGAATAATAATTTGGTTTTTTTGTTATAACATGAATTTCACTCTCTCTCTCTCTCCCCGTATATAAATATATATATATATATATATTTATATATTTATTATATATATTGTATATTTTTTTAAGCATTTTTGAAGGTGCGCCGCTACTTCGCGGATTTTCAGTTTTCGCGGGTGGTCTCTGTCCCCATTAACCGCGATTACCGAGGGTTCACTGTACTCCATAAAATTTACAAAAAGCGAGGTGAAACACTCAACCAGGGCTGCTTTTTTTAACATTTCTCGAGGGCCATGGCGAGCCATTTCAAAAAAGCTGCACAACTAACGTATAAAATATTGATAAATTTGCTCGGCCTGATGTGTGTGTAAAGTTTCACGAGTTGTCGTTCATATTTAGAACCTCATAATCAGCGTTGTTTTATTGCCGAACAGTGCAATGCCACTCCCACAACTTTACACGAAAAAGGACGAATTTCGTATTGTGACATCCTCATGGCCGAAACAGTCATCCGAGCATATATGAGGGCGGCCTTGTTGAGTTGCACGGAGAAAAACATCCAAGAAAATAACTTGTATTAGCTTTTACCAGTTGGTGGCGCTACTACTACGATGAAAAATAAGTTGGTAGATGTCTTCAGGGCTGAAGTATCCTCAAATGTGTACAACTTCGAGAAGATAGGATCATCTGAGTCATGTTGCCGGAGCTTTTGTTGCCACAGAGTACAATCTGACTTTTCAGCACCGTAATAGCCACGCCTTTTGCCAAAACGTCACAAAATTCGGCAGAGAGAAAGATCATTGTCTTGAGTCTTTTCTGACTAATTTTCAGTCGGATTTGTCAAAAGGGCACCGTGCAGGATGTGAAAATTAAAATAAAAACACATTTTTGATTCCACTTGGCGGCGCTGTGTGTATAACAAAATAATAACATTAAGATGTCTTCAGGTCGGGACGTTTTATTTACAGGTGAAGGTTTGGATTTTCAGGAGCATGTGCAGGGGAGTTATTAAGCATTCATTTATTTGTATTAGGTTCATTTTGTCTTCTTATTATTGATATTTGACTGATTCATTAAAAGCAGACAATTATGTTTTAGGTTAATTTTTTACCTGACATGTTTCGGCGAGACTTTCGCCTTCTTCAGAGTGTCGCATGATGGTGTCTTGAGACCCGTCTTTATCAGCTGATGTTCCATGAGGGTGTGACTTACCTGTCAAAAAAATGAAAAATCAGAGCAGTAAAAGAACAAGCACAACATGAACATTACAAATCAGCAATCACTGACCACTGCAAAAGGGAAAACCACATCATGGACCGGGAGAAGGGCAGGGTCATCCGCACCGAAGAGAACAAACAACAGCGCTGGATCAGAGAGGCCATTGAGATCTGCAAGCGAGGCATAAAAACCATGAACAGAGACAAGGGAGCCTTCATCCTCTCTACCACCTAGAGCAGCATCTTGGCGGAGTGAACGGACAGCGGGGGGTGTGACTTGCCTTCATTCTTGTGACAGGTAAGTCACGCCCTCATGGAACATCAGCTGATAAAGACGGGTCACAAGACACCATCATGTGACACTCTGAAGAAGGCGAAAGACTTTCGTATTGTGACATCCTCAAGGCCTAAACACTCATCCGAGCAAATATAAGGTAGATTTTGTGAACCTGCCCGGAGAAAAACATCAACGAAAATAATTTGTATTTGTTTTAACCAGTTGGTGGCGCTACCACTGCGATCAAAAATAAGTTGGCAGCCGTCTTCAGGGCCTGTATATCCTCAAATGTGAAAAATTTCGAGAAGATGGATCATCTGAATCATTTTGCAGGAACTTTTGTTGCCACGGAGAATAATCAGACTCTGCGGCACCGCAATAGCCACGCCCTTCGAAGGAAAGTCACAAAAATAGGGATAGAGTAAGATCAATGTCTTGAGTCTTTTCTAGCCAATTTTCAATCGGATTCGTTAAAAGGGCACCGTGCAGTACGTCAAAATGTAAAAAATGTTATTGATTGGCGCAAGGTGTATAACAGAATATAAACATATAGATGTCTTCAGGTACCGACTCTTTATGTACATGTGAAGTTTTGGATTTTTAGCAGCATGTGCAGGAGAGTTATTAAGCATTTTGTCCATTGCGGCGAAGGAAATCTTAAGTGAAAACTTTGAAGCCCCGCCCCCGTCATATAGTATTTCGGAAACAAAAGATTTTAGCCCCAGTGTTTGTCCCAGGTCTTAAGATGCTACAGACAGAATTTTAAGGCAATCAGATGAAGCCTTTAGGATCAGGGTGCAAAAGAATGACCCCTGTAAACATGCAAAAAAGGGCAAAAGTCGGACTTTCAAAAATTTATAACTCACTTCCTGTTCATATTAGATGTTAAAATATCAAATTTCTCGCCATGCCCGATGAGACTGCCAAGTTTGGTGAGTTTTTGTGCATGTTTCGGGGTCAAAAATGCGATCGTACAATCGGAAAAATAATAATAATAATAATTTCTACAAAAACAACAGGGACTTCGCAGCGGTCGCTGCTCAGGCCCTAATAATAATAATAATAATAATAATAAAAGTAATAATATTTTCTACAAAAACAATAGGGACCTCGCAGCCGTCGCAGCTCGGGCCCTAATAACAATTTCTAGAAAAACAATAGGGACCTCGCAGCGGTCACTGCTCGGGCCCTAATAATAATAATAATAATAATTTCCACAAAAACAATGGGGACCTCGTAGCGGTCGCTGCTCGGGCCCTAATAATAATTTCTACATAAACAATAGGGACCTCGCCGCGGTCGCTGCTCGGGCCCCAATAATAATTTCTACACAAAGTCCATTGTGGTGACCCGCCCCCTTTTAAGTAAATTCAAAATGGCCGACTTCCTGTAAAACCTAGCTTATTGCTCCAAGAGACTTTTTTGTAGGTCTTGGTCTTATACATACAGTGAACCCTCGCTACTTCGCGGTTCACCTTTCGCGGGTTCAGTGCTTCGCGGGTATAAAAAATATTCGGGGGCATTGTAGTTTCGCCGAGCGGCACGACGGGGCGCTGGAGCGGTTAGACGGCCGGCGTGCGCCGAAGAAGAGCGTGGGCGAAGAGGAGAGTGGACGAAGAAGAGCACGTTCCCCCGGACACGATCGGTGACGACGTTTCGCGCGGTTCGGACCGTACCAGAGCTCCGGCCGGCGTGCGTGGCAGTTAAGCCGTAGAGGAGCAATTTCCCCGGGCACGGGCGGTGCCAAGCGGCCCCTAAGTTTAACCGAATGGAAGCTCCGGAGGAGGAGGGCATGCTCGCGTCACAGTAAGCCGAAGAGGAGCACCTTCCCCGGGCACGGGCGGTTCCAAGCGGCCCCTAAGTTTAACCGAATGGAAGCTCCGGAGGAGGAGGGCATGCTCGCGACACAGTAAGCCGAAGAGGAGCACCTTCCCCGGGCACGGGCGGTGCCAAGCGGCCCCTAAGTTTAACCGAATGGAAGCTCCGGGGGAGGAGGGTGGGCGTGTGTCACAGTTAAGCCGAATTGGAGCACCTCTTGCGCCCGGGCACGAGCGGAGCGCGAAGCTGTCAGTTATGAATGAATAAATGAATAAATAAATAAATAAATAAAGAATGCCACCTTTCATTTCACAGGGCACACCGGACGGCGTACCAGCAGGTAAAAGTCGGAGTAATTAAATAAATACAAAAAGAATGGCTGGGGAATAAAAAAATAATACGTTTTAATAATAATTTGTTTTTTTTGTTATAACATGAATTTCACTCTCTCTCTCCCCGTATATATATATATATATATATATATTGTATTTTTTTTTTAAGCATTTTTGAAGGTGCGCCGCTACTTCGCGGATTTTCAGTTTTCGCGGGTGGTCTCGGTCCCCATTAACCGCGATAACCGAGGGTTCACTGTACTCCATAAAATTTACAAAAAGCGAGGTGAAACACTCAACCAGGGCTGCTCTGCATCTTGTGCTGGGCCACCTGGAACAACAGCGGAGCTATGCAAGGATGCTCTTTGTGGACTACAGCTCGGCATTCAACACGATCATCCCAGACATCCTCGTCGCCAAACTGGACACTCTCGGCCTCCCTGCCCTCACACACATCTGGATTAAGGACTTTCTGACCAACAGACCCCAGACTGTGTTGCTCGGCCCCTACACGTCCTCCACCCTCATGGTGAGCACCGGTTCCCCCCAAGGATGCGTGCTGAGCCCTCTCCTGTACGCCCTCTACACCTACGACTGCAGCCCGGCCCACGGCAACAACACCATCGTCAAGTTTGCTGACGACACGACAGTGGTCGGTCTGATCTCGGAAGGTGACGAGACAGCCTACAGAGAGGAGGTAGGGAGACTGACAACTTGGTGCAAGGACAACAGACTGCACCTTAACTCTGCTAAAACAAAGGAGATTGTCGTCGACTTCAGGAGGAACAAGACGCTGCCGCCCCCCCTCTGCATCGAAGGCGTGTGTGTGGAGAGGGTCCACACGTTCAAGTTCCTGGGAGTACAGATCTCCGATGACCTTTCTTGGAGTCACAACACCACAGCAGTGGTAAAGAAGGTCCGCCAACGTCTGCACTTCCTGAGAGTCCTCAGGAAATTCAACCTGGACAGGAAGCTGCTGCTGGCCTTCTACCACTCGTCCATCGAGAGCCTGCTGACGTACTGTGTCTCCACCTGGTACAGCGGCTGCACTGAGGCGGACAGAGTGAGGCTCCAGAGGACAGTCAAAACAGCGCAAAGGATTATTGGCTGCCCTCTCCCCTCGCTGTCGGACATCTACACCGCCCGGTGCCTCAGAAGGGCTCTCAACATCGTCAAAGACAATACCCACCCAAACTCACACCTGTTCGACCGGTTGCCCTCTGGCAGGCGCTACAGATGCATCAAATCAAGGACCAATAGACTGAGAAACAGTTTCTTTCCGAGAGCCATCTCCATACTGAACTCTCACACACACACGAGACCACCCTAACCTTGCAAAACAGCATTGTGATGTGTTTCTATATGCCCTATTCAGTACTGAATTCCATTGCACTGTCTTATTTATTTATCTAATTTATATATTGTCTGTATTATTGTTGTATTGCACTGGAGAGGGGAGCCCTCTAATCTCGTTGCACACTTGAGTACAATGACAATAAAGGGATTTCTATTTCTATTCTATTCTTTTTTTAACTTTTCTCGAGGGCCATGGCGAGCCATTTCAAAAAAGCTGCACAACTAACGTATAAAATATTGATAAATTTGCTCGGCCTGATGTGTGTGTAAAGTTTCACGAGTTGTCGTTCATATTTAGAACCTCATAATCAGCGTTGTTTTATTGCCGAACAGTGCAATGCCACTCCCACAACTTTACACGAAAAAGGACGAATTTCGTATTGTGACATCCTCATGGCCGAAACAGTCATCCGAGCATATATGAGGGCGGCCTTGTTGAGTTGCACGGAGAAAAACATCCAAGAAAATAACTTGTATTAGCTTTTACCAGTTGGTGGCGCTACTACTACGATGAAAAATAAGTTGGTAGATGTCTTCAGGGCTGAAGTATCCTCAAATGTGTACAACTTCGAGAAGATAGGATCATCTGAGTCATGTTGCCGGAGCTTTTGTTGCCACAGAGTACAATCTGACTTTTCAGCACCGTAATAGCCACGCCTTTTGCCAAAACGTCACAAAATTCGGCAGAGAGTAAGATCATTGTCTTGAGTCTTTTCTGACTAATTTTCAGTCGGATTCGTCAAAAGGGCACCGTGCAGGATGTGAAAATTAAAATAAAAACACATTTTTGATTCCACTTGGCGGCGCTGTGTGTATAACAAAATAATAACATTAAGATGTCTTCAGGTCGGGACGTTTTATTTACAGGTGAAGGTTTGGATTTTCAGGAGCATGTGCAGGGGAGTTATTAAGCATTCATTTATTTGTATTAGGTTCATTTTGTCTTCTTATTATTGATATTTGACTGATTCATTAAAAGCAGACAATTATGTTTTAGGTTAATGTGACGGTTCGGGTCGGGGAGGAGGGCGTGGCAGTTCTGCTTGTTTACAGATTCGCGATCCACCCAGCCAGGCCCTCCTCCGGAGAAAGTGGGCGTCGGCTCCGGCGCACCTGCAGCTCGTTGCCGGCAATCAGCGCCGGCTTAAGAACCAGCCACGCCAGGAGTCCGACGCCGGATTATCTCGTCACCTCACGTGGTACTGGCTCATGTCTCGTCCTGTTTCCCGATCGCCTGACTCGTCGTGCTCTCGTGCCTGCTTGACCCCTGCTCTTCCGTTTCCCCCCTCTAGCCGACCTGAACCCGTCTGGTCCCGCTCCGCACGCCAGCGCCTCCGAGATCCTGCCCGGCAAGCATCCCGCCAGCGCTCTCCGCTCCGCCGTGCTTCCCGCTACCACGCCAGCCCGACTTCGCCTCCCGGCGCGCCCCGCTCGGCCGCCCCCTCGTCCGTGCCACCCGGCACTTGCCCGTCGGCTTCATTCAACGCTGTCCCTGACGACGCCTGCCTAGTGGTGGACTCTCTCCAGCTCGCCTCCCCACTCCAGCCTTCAATAAACCCTGTTACCCCCTCACCTGTCGCCTTTGGGTCCTCCTTCCTTCCCACACGGTTCATAGAACCGCGACAGAATAATCCGGCCAAGTTAATGGACCCCGCGACCACGGACCCCCTGGGAGAAGCGCTTGCCCAACAGGGCAGCGTGCTCGAGCGCCATGATCGGATGCTGCAGGAAGTTCCGGGCTCCCTCCAGGCCATCCAACACCAGCTCTCGCACCTCTCTAACCAGGTGGGTTCACTCGCTCCCCCCCCCAACCTCCCCAGGGACGCGACCCTGGCTCCCCCGGCCGCCGCATTGCATTATGCGGGCGGTCGAGAGCCCCACGTTCCTACTCCCGAACCCTACTCCGGGGACTTGGGCTCGTGTAGCCAATTCTTGCTCAGCACCTCCCTGGTTTTCGACCTTCAGCCCCACAGTTACGCTACCGAGCGGGCCAGGATCGCCTATACCATCAACTTGCTTCGCGGCCGCGCCGCCAAGTGGGCAACCGCATTGTGGGAGGCGGCGTCACCGGTGATGTCTACTTACGCGGATTTCAGCCAGGAGTTACGCCGTGTCTTCGACCACCCGGTGCAGGGGCGCGAGGCGTCCCGCCGGCTCCTCTCCCTCCGACAGGGTTCCCGCTCCGCGGCCGACTTCTCGGTGGAATTCCGCATCCTGGCCCACGAGAGCCGTTGGAACGAGCCGGCTCTCCGCGAGGCGTTTCTCAACGGGCTGACCGACGCCCTCAAGGACGAGCTGGCGATCCGTGACGAAACCACGACTCTTGAAGAATTAATCGCCCTGGCCATCAAGGTGGACCACCGTTTGCGGGACCGGCAGGCTGATCGGTTCCGACGCCCCTCCAGAGTCGCCGCCCGGGCAGCCATTCCCCGACCCGAGGTTCGCTCGCCATCGCCAGTTCAGCTATCCACCGGCGCGGAGGAGCCTATGCAGGTAGGAAGAACTACTCTGGACCCTCTGGAGCGCCAGCGCCGTCGGTCCCATCAGCTCTGCCTGTATTGCGGCCTCCCCGGCCACTTCTTGATCCACTGTCCCAGTAAACCAAAAGAGCAGGCTCGTCGCTGAGGGAGAGCCCAACGCCGAGCCTGCTGGTATCCGCTTCTGGCTCTTCTTCCCGGATGTCCATCTCCGCCCGGCTGCTGGGTCAACACACCCCCCGCTCGGTCACCGCGCTGGTCGACTCGGGGGCCGACGGCAGCTTCTTGGACCTGACCCTTGCCCGCCAGCTCGGCATCACCATGGAACCCATTCTGTCCCCCCGAAGGGTGGTCGCGCTGGACGGGCATCTCATCGCCCGGGTCTCCCAACAGACCGCTCCCCTGACCCTCATCGTCTCGGGTAATCACCGGGAGTCCATCAGATTTTTTCTGATCCACTCTCCCCAGGTCCCCCTGGTCTTAGGTTTCCCCTGGCTCCAGACCCACAACCCCGCCATCGATTGGAGGAGGTGCGTGCTGACCGGATGGAGTGAGTTCTGCCACTCCCACTGCCTGCGTTCAGCGGATCCGGCCCCTTCCTCTACGCTCCCCCCCCCCCCCTCCACCTGACGTCTCCTCCGTCCCCCCGGACTACCACGACCTGGCGCAGGTCTTCAGCAAGGACCTTGCCCGTACCCTTCCCCCCCATCGTCCGTACGACTGCGCCATCGACCTCCTCCCGGGGGCCCCCCTGCCCAACACCCGCCTATACAACATCTCCAGGCCAGAGAAGGAGTCCATGCAGACGTACATCCGTGAGTCGCTTGCGACCGGTCTCATCCGCCCCTCGTCTTCTCCTCTGGGCGCGGGCTTCTTTTTTGTGAAAAAGAAGGACGCCTCGCTCCGCCCCTGCATCGACTTCAAACCCCTAAACCAGATAACTGTCAAAAACAAGTCTTCGCTCCCCCTCATCGACCCGTC
Source organism: Idiotropiscis lumnitzeri (assembly GCF_059441095.1). Taxonomy (NCBI): domain Eukaryota; kingdom Metazoa; phylum Chordata; class Actinopteri; order Syngnathiformes; family Syngnathidae; genus Idiotropiscis; species Idiotropiscis lumnitzeri. The sequence goes on from NW_028283647.1 coordinate 456,951, forward strand.
GTTCGAACCTCTATGTGAGGCCCAGATTTTCTCAAAGTTGGACTTACGAAATGCGTACCACCTGGTCCGCATCAGGGAGGGGGACGAGTGGAAGACGGCGTTCAACACACCATTGGGGCACTTCGAGTATCTGGTGATGCCTTTCGGACTTACCAACGCCCCCGCCGTCTTCCAGGCCCTCATGACAGACGTTTTCCGCGACATGCTCAACCGGTTCGTGTTCATATATCTCGACGACATCCTCATATTCTCCCGCTCTCTCGCAGATCACCGCCGGCATGTCCGACTGGTCCTCCAGCGCCTCCTGGAGAACCGCCTCTACGTGAAGCCCGAGAAATGCGAGTTCCACGTCCCTTCGGTGCCCTTCCTGGGCTATATCATCGCCCGGGGGCAACTTCGTCCCGACCCGGCCAAGATCCAGGCCGTGGCGGAGTGGCCCCAGCCCACCACCCGGAAGGAGCTTCAACGTTTTCTCGGATTCGCAAATTTCTACCGCCGTTTCATCCGGGACTACAGTAAGGTCGCCAGTCCACTCACCGCGCTTACGTCCACAGCCACCACATTCCAGTGGACCCCGGCGGCCGCCCAGGCCTTCACCCACCTGAAGAAGGCCTTCACCAGCGCCCCCGTACTCCGGCACCCAGACCCCGCTCTCCAGTTCATCGTGGAGGTGGACGCCTCCGACACAGGGGCGGGGGCCGTCCTCTCCCAGCGGGATCCCGGTACCCAGGTAGTCCATCCGTGTGCCTTTTTTTCCAGGCGCCTATCCCCCGCCGAGCGAAACTACGACGTGGGCAACCGAGAACTCCTCGCGGTGGTATGGGCTCTCCAGGAGTGGCGGCACTGGCTCGAGGGCACCTCGACCCCCTTCTTGGTCTGGACCGACCACAAGAACCTGGCATACCTGCAGTCCGCCAAGAGACTCAACCCCCGCCAGGCACGCTGGAACTTGTTCTTGAGCCGTTTTAACTTTACCCTCTCCTTCCGCCCCGGCTCGAACAATGGGAAGGCGGACGCCCTCTCACGTCAGTTCTCGCCCCCCGCCAGCCCTGACGCTCCGGAGCCCATTCTTCCCTCGGCCTGTCTACTGGGAGCGGCCACCTGGGACATCGAGCAGGTCGTCCGCAACGCTCAGGAGCAGCAACCGGACCCGCGCCCAGTCCCTTCCGACCGCTTGTTCGTTCCCGACACCGTGCGGTCACAGGTACTGCAATGGGGGCACTCATCCACACTCACCTGCCACCCGGGGGTGGCACGCACTCTCCGCTTCCTCCAGCAGCGTTTCTGGTGGCCCCGGATGGCAAAGGATACCCGGGAATTCGTGCGAGCCTGCTCCGTCTGCGCCCGCGGAAAGGCCTCCCACGCGGTCCCCGCCGGCCTCCTCCAGCCCCTGCCTATCCCAAGTCGTCCCTGGTCGCACATCGCCCTAGACTTTGTCACCGGCCTCCCTCCGTCCAACGGACACACAGTCATCCTCACCCTGGTCGACAGGTTTTCCAAGTGCGTCCACTACGTCCCCCTGCCCAAGCTGCCCACCGCGCTTGAGACCGCCAAACTCATCACCCAACACGTTTTCCGACCCCACGGCATCCCGGAGGACATCGTGTCCGACCGGGGCCCCCAGTTCGCTTCACAAGTTTGGCAGGAATTCTGCAAGGCAGTCGGGGCCACCGCCAGTCTCTCCTCGGGCTACCACCCCCAATCCAACGGCCAGACGGAGCGGGCCAACCAGGACCTGGAAGCCGCCCTCCGATGCGTGGTGGCCCGCAAACCGGACTCCTGGAGCGACGCACTACCCTGGGTCGAGTACGCCCATAACTCCCTCTCCACCACGGCCACAGGTATGTCTCCCTTCATGGTTTGTTTTGGTTACCAACCACCTCTCTTCAAAGACCAGGAGCATACCGTGGCCATTCCATCCGTTGAGGAGCACCTCCGCCGGATCCGGGGGGTGTGGGCCGAGGCGAGGGCCGCCCTCATCCGAACAGCCCAGAGGACCAAACGACTGGCTGATCGCCACCGGTCCCCAGCCCCGGACTACGTGCCTGGCCAGATGGTGTGGCTCTCCTCACGCGACCTTCCCCTCCAAGTCGAGTCTCGTAAGCTGGCCCCTCGCTTTATCGGTCCTTTTCCCGTCGAGAGAATCATTAACCCGTGCTCTGTTCGACTCAAGCTTCCCGACTCCCTGAAAATTCACCCTACATTCCATGTCTCCCTCCTCAAACCGGTATCCTCCAGCCCTCTGAGCCCTCCGGCTTTACCCCCCCCACCCCCCATGATAATAGACGACCACCCGGCTTACACGGTGGCAAAAGTCCTGGACGTGCGGCGCCGGGGCCGGGGCTACCAGTACCTTGTGGACTGGGAGGGCTACGGTCCGGAGGAGCGCTCCTGGATCTCCCGAAAACTGTTTTTGACCGACGCCCCCATCAGGGAGTTCTACGCACTTCACCCGGACAAGCCGGGTAGGACGCCAGGAGGCGTCCGTTAGGGGGGGGGTACTGTGACGGTTCGGGTCGGGGAGGAGGGCGTGGCAGTTCTGCTTGTTTACAGATTCGCGATCCACCCAGCCAGGCCCTCCTCCGGAGAAAGTGGGCGTCGGCTCCGGCGCACCTGCAGCTCGTTGCCGGCAATCAGCGCCGGCTTAAGAACCAGCCACGCCAGGAGTCCGACGCCGGATTATCTCGTCACCTCACGTGGTACTGGCTCATGTCTCGTCCTGTTTCCCGATCGCCTGACTCGTCGTGCTCTCGTGCCTGCTTGACCCCTGCTCTTCCGTTTCCCCCCTCTAGCCGACCTGAACCCGTCTGGTCCCGCTCCGCACGCCAGCGCCTCCGAGATCCTGCCCGGCAAGCATCCCGCCAGCGCTCTCCGCTCCGCCGTGCTTCCCGCTACCACGCCAGCCCGACTTCGCCTCCCGGCGCGCCCCGCTCGGCCGCCCCCTCGTCCGTGCCACCCGGCACTTGCCCGTCGGCTTCATTCAACGCTGTCCCTGACGACGCCTGCCTAGTGGTGGACTCTCTCCAGCTCGCCTCCCCACTCCAGCCTTCAATAAACCCTGTTACCCCCTCACCTGTCGCCTTTGGGTCCTCCTTCCTTCCCACACGGTTCATAGAACCGCGACAGTTAATTTTTTACCTGACATGTTTCGGCGAGTCTTTCGCCTTCTTCAGAGTGTCGCATGATGGTGTCTTGAGACCCGTCTTTATCAGCTGATGTTCCATGAGGGTGTGACTTACCTGTCAAAAAAATGAAAAATCAGAGCAGTAAAAGAACAAGCACAACATGAACATTACAAATCAGCAATCACTGACCACTGCAAAAGGGAAAACCACATCATGGACCGGGAGAAGGGCAGGGTCATCCGCACCGAAGAGAACAAACAACAGCGCTGGATCAGAGAGGCCATTGAGATCTGCAAGCGAGGCATAAAAACCATGAACAGAGACAAGGGAGCCTTCATCCTCTCTACCACCTGGAGCAGCATCTTGGCGGAGTGAACGGACAGCGGGGGGCGTGACTTGCCTTCATTCTTGTGACAGGTAAGTCACGCCCTCATGGAACATCAGCTGATAAAGACGGGTCACAAGACACCATCATGTGACACTCTGAAGAAGGCGAAAGACTTTCGTATTGTGACATCCTCAAGGCCTAAACACTCATCCGAGCAAATATAAGGTAGATTTTGTTAACCTGCCCGGAGAAAAAAATCAACGAAAATAATTTGTATTTGTTTTAACCAGTTGGTGGCGCTACCACTGCGATCAAAAATAAGTTGGCAGCCGTCTTCAGGGCCTGAATATCCTCAAATGTGAAAAATTTCGAGAAGATGGATCATCTGAATCATTTTGCAGGAACTTTTGTTGCCACGGAGAATAATCAGACTCTGCGGCACCGAATAGCCACGCCCTTCGAAGGAAAGTCACAAAAATAGGGATAGAGTAAGATCAATGTCTTGAGTCTTTTCTAGCCAATTTTCAATCGGATTCGTTAAAAGGGCACCGTGCAGTACGTCAAAATGTAAAAAATTATATTGATTGGCGCAAGGTGTATAACAGAATATAAACATATAGATGTCTTCAGGTACCGACTCTTTATGTACATGTGAAGTTTTGGATTTTTAGCAGCATGTGCAGGAGAGTTATTAAGCATTTTGTCCATTGCGGCGAAGTAAATCTTAAGTGAAAACTTTGAAGCCCCGCCCCCGTCATATAGTATTTCGGAAACAAAAGATTTTAGCCCCAATTTTAGCCCCAGTGTTTGTCCTAGGTCTTAAGATGCTACAGACAGAATTTTAAGGCAATCAGATGAAGCCTTTAGGATCAGGGTGCAAAAGAATGACCCCTGTAAACATGCAAAAAAGGGCAAAAGTCGGACTTTCAAAAATTCATAACTCACTTCCTGTTCATATTAGACGTTAAAATATCAAATTTCTCGCCATGCCCGATGAGACTGCCAAGTTTGGTGAGTTTTTGTGCATGTTTCGGGGTCAAAAATGCGATCGAACAATCGGAAAAATAATAATAATAATAATTTCTACAAAAACAACAGGGACTTCGCAGCGGTCGCTGCTCAGGCCCTAATAATAATAATAATAATAATAATAAAAGTAATAATATTTTCTACAAAAACAATAGGGACCTCGCAGCCGTCGCAGCTCGGGCCCTAATAACAATTTCTAGAAAAACAATAGGGACCTCGCAGCGGTCACTGCTCGGGCCCTAATAATAATAATAATAATAATTTCCACAAAAACAATGGGGACCTCGTAGCGGTCGCTGCTCGGGCCCTAATAATAATTTCTACATAAACAATAGGGACCTCGCCGCGGTCGCTGCTCGGGCCCCAATAATAATTTCTACACAAAGTCCATTGTGGTGACCCGCCCCTTTTAAGTAAATTCAAAATGGCCGACTTCCTGTAAAACCTAGCTCATTGCTCCAAGAGACTTTTTTGTAGGTCTTGGTCTTATACATACAGTGAACCCTCGCTACTTCGCGGTTCACCTTTCGCGGGTTCAGTGCTTCGCGGGTATAAAAAATATTCGGGGGCATTGTAGTTTCGCCGAGCGGCACGACGGGCGCTGGAGCGGTTAGACGGCCGGCGTGCGCCGAAGAAGAGCGTGGGCGAAGAGGAGAGTGGACGAAGAAGAGCACGTTCCCCCGGACACGATCGGTGGCGACGTTTCGCGCGGTTCGGACCGTACCAGGGCTCCGGCCGGCGTGCGTGGCAGTTAAGCCGTAGAGGAGCACCGTCCCCGGGCACGGGCGGTGCCAAGCGGCCCCTAAGTTTAACCGAATGGAAGCTCCGGAGGAGGAGGTTATGCTCGCGTCACAGTAAGCCGAAGAGGAGCACCTTCCCCAGGCACGGGCGGTTCCAAGCGGCCCCTAAGTTTAACCAAATGGAAGCTCCGGAGGAGGAGGGCATGCTCGCGTCACAGTAAGCCGAAGAGGAGCACCTTTGCCGGGCACGGGCGGTTCCAAGCGGCCCCTAAGTTTAACCGAATGGAAGCTCCGGAGGAGGCGGGCATGCTCGCGTCACAGTAAGCCGAAGAGGAGCACCTTCCCCGGGCACGGGCGGTGCCAAGCGGCCCCTAAGTTTAATGGAATGGAAGCTCCGGAGGAGGAGGGCATGCTCGCGTCACAGTAAGCCGAAGAGGAGCACCTTCCCCGGGCACGGGCGGTTCCAAGCGGCCCCTAAGTTTAACCGAATGGAAGCTCCGGAGGAGGAGGGCATGCTCGCGACACAGTAAGCCGACGAGGAGCACCTTCCCCGGGCACGGGCGGTGCCAAGCGGCCCCTAAGTTTAACCGAATGGAAGCTCCGGGGGAGGAGGGTGGGCGTGTGTCACAGTTAAGCCGAATTGGAGCACCTCTTCCGCCCGGGCACGAGCGGAGCGCGAAGCTGTCAGTTATGAATGAATAAATGAATAAATAAATAAATAAATAAAGAATGGCACCTTTCATTGCAGAGGGCACACCGGACGGCGTACCAGCAGGTAAAAGTCGGAGTAATTAAATAAATACAAAAAGAATGGCTGGGGAATAAAAAAATAATACGTTTTAATAATAATTTGTTTTTTTTGTTATAACATGAATTTCACTCTCTCTCTCCCCGTATATATATATATATATATATATATATATATATATATTGTATTTTTTTTTTAAGCATTTTTGAAGGTGCGCCGCTACTTCGCGGATTTTCAGTTTTCGCGGGTGGTCTCGGTCCCCATTAACCGCGATAACCGAGGGTTCACTGTACTCCATAAAATTTACAAAAAGCGAGGTGAAACACTCAACCAGGGCTGCTCTGCATGTTGTGCTGGGCCACCTGGAACAACAGCGGAGCTATGCAAGGATGCTCTTTGTGGACTACAGCTCGGCATTCAACACGATCATCCCAGACATCCTCGTCGCCAAACTGGACACTCTCGGCCTCCCTGCCCTCACACACTTCTGGATTAAGGACTTTCTGACCAACAGACCCCAGACTGTGTTGCTCGGCCCCTACACGTCCTCCACCCTCATGGTGAGCACCGGTTCCCCCCAAGGATGCGTGCTGAGCCCTCTCCTGTACGCCCTCTACACCTACGACTGCAGCCCGGCCCACGGCAACAACACCATCGTCAAGTTTGCTGACGACACGACAGTGGTCGGTCTGATCTCGGAAGGTGACGAGACAGCCTACAGAGAGGAGGTAGGGAGACTGACAACTTGGTGCAAGGACAACAGACTGCACCTTAACTCTGCTAAAACAAAGGAGATTGTCGTCGACTTCAGGAGGAACAAGACGCTGCCGCCCCCCCTCTGCATCGAAGGCGTGTGTGTGGAGAGGGTCCACACGTTCAAGTTCCTGGGAGTACAGATCTCCGATGACCTTTCTTGGAGTCACAACACCACAGCAGTGGTAAAGAAGGTCCGCCAACGTCTGCACTTCCTGAGAGTCCTCAGGAAATTCAACCTGGACAGGAAGCTGCTGCTGGCCTTCTACCACTCGTCCATCGAGAGCCTGCTGACGTACTGTGTCTCCACCTGGTACAGCGGCTGCACTGAGGCGGACAGAGTGAGGCTCCAGAGGACAGTCAAAACAGCGCAAAGGATTATTGGCTGCCCTCTCCCCTCGCTGTCGGACATCTACACCGCCCGGTGCCTCAGAAGGGCTCTCAACATCGTCAAAGACAATACCCACCCAAACTCACACCTGTTCGACCGGTTGCCCTCTGGCAGGCGCTACAGATGCATCAAATCAAGGACCAATCGACTGAGAAACAGTTTCTTTCCGAGAGCCATCTCCATACTGAACTCTCACACACACACGAGACCACCCTAACCTTGCAAAACAGCATTGTGATGTGTTTCTATATGCCCTATTCAGTACTGAATTCCATTGCACTGTCTTATTTATTTATCTAATTTATATATTGTCTGTATTATTGTTGTATTGCACTGGAGAGGGGAGCCCTCTAATCTCGTTGCACACTTGAGTACAATGACAATAAAGGGATTTCTATTTCTATTCTATTCTTTTTTTAACTTTTCTCGAGGGCCATGGCGAGCCATTTCAAAAAAGCTGCACAACTAACGTATAAAATATTGATAAATTTGCTCGGCCTGATGTGTGTGTAAAGTTTCACGAGTTGTCGTTCATATTTAGAACCTCATAATCAGCGTTGTTTTATTGCCGAACAGTGCAATGCCACTCCCACAACTTTACACGAAAAAGGACGAATTTCGTATTGTGACATCCTCATGGCCGAAACAGTCATCCGAGCATATATGAGGGCGGCCTTGTTGAGTTGCACGGAGAAAAACATCCAAGAAAATAACTTGTATTAGCTTTTACCAGTTGGTGGCGCTACTACTACGATGAAAAATAAGTTGGTAGATGTCTTCAGGGCTGAAGTATCCTCAAATGTGTACAACTTCGAGAAGATAGGATCATCTGAGTCATGTTGCCGGAGCTTTTGTTGCCACAGAGTACAATCTGACTTTTCAGCACCGTAATAGCCACGCCTTTTGCCAAAACGTCACAAAATTCGGCAGAGAGAAAGATCATTGTCTTGAGTCTTTTCTGACTAATTTTCAGTCGGATTTGTCAAAAGGGCACCGTGCAGGATGTGAAAATTAAAATAAAAACACATTTTTGATTCCACTTGGCGGCGCTGTGTGTATAACAAAATAATAACATTAAGATGTCTTCAGGTCGGGACGTTTTATTTACAGGTGAAGGTTTGGATTTTCAGGAGCATGTGCAGGGGAGTTATTAAGCATTCATTTATTTGTATTAGGTTCATTTTGTCTTCTTATTATTGATATTTGACTGATTCATTAAAAGCAGACAATTATGTTTTAGGTTAATTTTTTACCTGACATGTTTCGGCGAGTCTTTCGCCTTCTTCAGAGTGTCGCATGATGGTGTCTTGAGACCCGTCTTTATCAGCTGATGTTCCATGAGGGTGTGACTTACCTGTCAAAAAAATTAAAAATCAGAGCAGTAAAAGAACAAGCACAACATGAACATTACAAATCAGCAATCACTGACCACTGCAAAAGGGAAAACCACATCATGGACCGGGAGAAGGGCAGGGTCATCCGCACCGAAGAGAACAAACAACAGCGCTGGATCAGAGAGGCCATTGAGATCTGCAAGCGAGGCATAAAAACCATGAACAGAGACAAGGGAGCCTTCATCCTCTCTACCACCTAGAGCAGCATCTTGGCGGAGTGAACGGACAGCGGGGGGTGTGACTTGCCTTCATTCTTGTGACAGGTAAGTCACGCCCTCATGGAACATCAGCTGATAAAGACGGGTCACAAGACACCATCATGTGACACTCTGAAGAAGGCGAAAGACTTTCGTATTGTGACATCCTCAAGGCCTAAACACTCATCCGAGCAAATATAAGGTAGATTTTGTGAACCTGCCCGGAGAAAAACATCAACGAAAATAATTTGTATTTGTTTTAACCAGTTGGTGGCGTGTTAGAATAATATTTGGAGGTTATTATACATTTGCCATGACGCAACTTTATTTCAATACATGGTGCACATATCATGTTGAAAAGAAGGGCGGTGGCACTTCTTCAGAAGTGAGTCTGAAGCAAGCAACATCGTGCTAGGTCCTGATAAGAGATGCTGACGTCAAAGTCAGCTGCGACCCACGACGACACACCAATGATGAACCGGACCAAACCAGCTTTTGAGAAGACGAACTGTACCACCCTTGAGTGTAATCTGATTCCCCGATGTTATAAAAGGGAATGTGTGAAAAGCATCGAGGAACAGAAGGAAGATGAAGTTGCCAAATAAACTTTGTTAACCTTTCTGTCTCCACTTGAGCTGTCTGTCTCTCCTTTTAGCTTTCGAACACGATATGTCAAATTGGCGAACCTGACATAAAATTGGTCCTTCAGAGCCGTGAACCCAACATACTGGAGGCGTCCAGGGGCGAAGCCGACGACCGGGGACAATCGTGGCCACGACAAGATGAGGATTCTTTCTTTTTTTGGACCTGGTCCTCGACTTTGCTACTGGATGCTGAAAGTTGAAGGGAGGCTGCGGAGAGAGACGTTCAGCTCATCTTGGGTGAGTGTGTGAAGTCCGAATGTGATGAATGAGTGTGATAAATGTGGGCATTTGAAGGGGTACGTAGTTAAATTCTGCGTTAACAGGAGGGCGGACTCCTCTGCAAGTAAGTAGTTAAATTCCGTGGGGATATTGTGGGGACTAGACAGAGTAAGTCTTTAAAACTGTGTAAAACCGTAAGAATACTAGTCAATGTTACGTGAAGAGACAGAGATAGTCTATAACACTGATAAAGGATAACAGGGGTGTATCCTCCACGCGCGTTTGAAAGGGGAAAAAAAGAGAAATAAGGGGAAAAAAAAGACGAGGGAAAAAAAAAAATAAATAAAAAGGGAAAAATAGTGTGAATGAATAAGTGTGTATGGAGGCTTGCAACCTCATTTTGGAACAGGAAATTTAACCGACAACTGTCTGGGAAGCAGAAGCTTGGGAATTACCTAAAACAGAGTAATTGTCAGCCTGTTCAGGGATTGGAGAACAGTTTAGGAAAACATGGGGAAATCAAACAGTAAAAAAGCTAGCAAAAAGGATCCGAAACAACAATTGACGTGTAAGGACTAGAAATTTATAGAAAGCCAATGTCCGGAAAAAGTAAAACATTTAAACTCATGGATAACAAAATATGAATTCACTGGTCAGCTTAGTACACAAAAATACTTACAAAATAAAACGAAGAGAAGAGAGAGAAAAAAAAAAAAAAAAAAAAAAAAAAAAAAAAATTCTTCCAAAAAATATTTTTCGCAATATTGACACATGTTGACACACATGTCAAACAGGAGGGATGGTATGGTAAGACAAACCAAACCAATTTTATACAACATATGGGTTTTAATTTTTTCTCAAAAGATTTTTTGAAGAGCCTGTATGATCTGTGCTCGACACAATTGTCAGGGAAACATAAGCCCAAAACGAGGACAGTTTCCCCAAGCAACATACACCTTGTGCATTGTAAAAAGTCATCTCAACCCTACCCTATTAGGGGTCTCTCGGTTGACATGATTTTCGCGTGGATAAAAAATTGAGATTTTGTGTTGTGTAGGTTTGGTTGCACTTAAAGCTGTGTTTCATGCATGTGTCCGAGACCATTACTATGAGTAATTCCAACAGCTTCCATCAACATGCCTTTTAGAAGTAATGATGAAATTAACACCTAATGCGGACTGCATTGCTTGGAATGATGTGTACGCTGCGATTAAGGCAACGAAAGATAAGTCTATCTTTTCTACCGATGTGGCAGTGGCTAACTTTACTTGTGTTAATCTCACAGGAACACAAGTGGTGTAAGACAACTGTACTCCAAGCAGGTACACTACTGCCACGCAGCGATGTGTGGTGGTGGTGCGGGGTACTAAATTATTTGATTCATTAAAGGACGCAGTTGGAACTTGTGCATTGGTGTCACTTCTCTTACCAGTGTCTATTTTTCCATCCACAGCAAGGGATATTCAAAGGGCAGTTGAAGCCGACGAATACCCCTATTATTACGCCAGGAAAAGACGAAGTGCTTCCTGGAGGGATGGTGATATGACTTATTTGGATGCAATTGGCCAACCAAGGGGCGTACCAGATGAGTATAAATTGGTAAATCAAATCGCAGCGGGGTTCGAGTCCATTCTTCTTTGGATTACACCGAATAAGAATGTGGATCGAATAAATTACATACACTATAACGTGCAAAGATTGGGGAACTTCATTGAAGAAGGATTTATAGCTATTAAAGAACAATTGGTCCTACGTCGTCCTTCCATCTGGGGTGACGTAAAATTGGTCCAAAAGAACAATTGGCAGCAACATCACTCATGGCATTTCAAAACCGCATCGCGGTGGACATGCTGTTGGCAGAGAGAGGAGGGGTTTGCGCCATGATTGGGGATCAATGGTTGTACTTTCATTCCTAACAACACTTCTCCGGAAGGGTCCCTCACAAGAGCCATTGCAGGCTTGCGCACCCTGAAGCATAAGCTGAAGGAACACTCAGGTGTGACTACCTCTGCATGGGATGAGTGGTGGAACAAAACGTTTGGTAAATATAAAAATATGGTATTTTCTGTAATGATTTCTATAACAATGTTCACCTCAATCCTTGTACTGTATGGATGTTGTTGTATTCCCTGCATTCGCGTTTTGCTTTTCCGACTTATCTCAACAGCTCTCGCTCCAACAAATTCCAAACGACAGGAAATATATCCTTTGATTAATTACAGAAGTGCTGGTGATGGAGGAGACAGTGATGACCAAGTTGATGACGACGACTGAATTTACCTGGGAGATCCTATTCGTTAATCCAAAACGCTCAAATACATTAAAGTTAAACAAAGAAAAATAGAGGGGTTTACATTTGCTATCAAGCTAATGATTTGATGGAATTAAATCTTTGGAAATTCCATTGATGATAATATTTGGGGCAAATGTAGAATAAACAGGGGGGAATGTTAGAATAATATTTGGAGGTTATTATACATTTGCCATGACGCAACTTTATTTCAATACATGGTGCACATATCATGTTGAAAAGAAGGGCGGTGGCACTTCTTCAGAAGTGAGTCTGAAGCAAGCAACATCGTGCTAGGTCCTGATAAGAGATGCTGACGTCAAAGTCAGCTGCGACCCACGACGACACACCAATGATGAACCGGACCAAACCAGCTTTTGAGAAGACGAACTGTACCACCCTTGAGTGTAATCTGATTCCCCGATGTTATAAAAGGGAATGTGTGAAAAGCATCGAGGAACAGAAGGAAGATGAAGTTGCCAAATAAACTTTGTTAACCTTTCTGTCTCCACTTGAGCTGTCTGTCTCTCCTTTTAGCTTTCGAACACGATATGTCAAATTGGCGAACCTGACATGGCGCTACCACTGCGATCAAAAATAAGTTGGCAGCCGTCTTCAGGGCCTGAATATCCTCAAATGTGAAAAATTTCGAGAAGATGGATCATCTGAATCATTTTGCAGGAACTTTTGTTGCCACGGAGAATAATCAGACTCTGCGGCACCGCAATAGCCACGCCCTTCGAAGGAAAGTCAAAAAATAGGGATAGAGTAAGATCAATGTCTTGAGTCTTTTCTAGCCAATTTTCAATCGGATTCGTTAAAAGGGCACCGTGCAGTACGTCAAAATGTAAAAAATGTTATTGATTGGCGCAAGGTGTATAACAGAATATAAACATATAGATGTCTTCAGGTACCGACTCTTTATGTACATGTGAAGTTTTGGATTTTTAGCAGCATGTGCAGGAGAGTTATTAAGCATTTTGTCCATTGCGGCGAAGGAAATCTTAAGTGAAAACTTTGAAGCCCCGCCCCCGTCATATAGTATTTCGGAAACAAAAGATTTTAGCCCCAGTGTTTGTCCCAGGTCTTAAGATGCTACAGACAGAATTTTAAGGCAATCAGATGAAGCCTTTAGGATCAGGGTGCAAAAGAATGACCCCTGTAAACATGCAAAAAAGGGCAAAAGTCGGACTTTCAAAAATTCATAACTCACTTCCTGTTCATATTAGACGTTAAAATATCAAATTTCTCGCCATGCCCGATGAGACTGCCAAGTTTGGTGAGTTTTTGTGCATGTTTCGGGGTCAAAAATGCGATCGTACAATCGGAAAAATAATAATAATAATAATTTCTACAAAAACAACAGGGACTTCGCAGCGGTCGCTGCTCAGGCCCTAATAATAATAATAATAATAATAATAAAAGTAATAATATTTTCTACAAAAACAATAGGGACCTCGCAGCCGTCGCAGCTCGGGCCCTAATAACAATTTCTAGAAAAACAATAGGGACCTCGCAGCGGTCACTGCTCGGGCCCTAATAATAATAATAATAATAATTTCCACAAAAACAATGGGGACCTCGTAGCGGTCGCTGCTCGGGCCCTAATAATAATTTCTACATAAACAATAGGGACCTCGCCGCGGTCGCTGCTCGGGCCCCAATAATAATTTCTACACAAAGTCCATTGTGGTGACCCGCCCCCTTTTAAGTAAATTCAAAATGGCCGACTTCCTGTAAAACCTAGCTTATTGCTCCAAGAGACTTTTTTGTAGGTCTTGGTCTTATACATACAGTGAACCCTCGCTACTTCGCGGTTCACCTTTCGCGGGTTCAGTGCTTCGCGGGTATAAAAAATATTCGGGGGCATTGTAGTTTCGCCGAGCGGCACGACGGGGCGCTGGAGCGGTTAGACGGCCGGCGTGCGCCGAAGAAGAGCGTGGGCGAAGAGGAGAGTGGACGAAGAAGAGCACGTTCCCCCGGACACGATCGGTGACGACGTTTCGCGCGGTTCGGACCGTACCAGAGCTCCGGCCGGCGTGCGTGGCAGTTAAGCCGTAGAGGAGCAATTTCCCCGGGCACGGGCGGTGCCAAGCGGCCCCTAAGTTTAACCGAATGGAAGCTCCGGAGGAGGAGGGCATGCTCGCGTCACAGTAAGCCGAAGAGGAGCACCTTCCCCGGGCACGGGCGGTTCCAAGCGGCCCCAAAGTTTAACCGAATGGAAGCTCCGGAGGAGGAGGGCATGCTCGCGACACAGTAAGCCGAAGAGGAGCACCTTCCCCGGGCACGGGCGGTGCCAAGCGGCCCCTAAGTTTAACCGAATGGAAGCTCCGGGGGAGGAGGGTGGGCGTGTGTCACAGTTAAGCCGAATTGGAGCACCTCTTCCGCCCGGGCACGAGCGGAGCGCGAAGCTGTCAGTTATGAATGAATAAATGAATAAATAAATAAATAAATAAAGAATGCCACCTTTCATTTCACAGGGCACACCGGACGGCGTACCAGCAGGTAAAAGTCGGAGTAATTAAATAAATACAAAAAGAATGGCTGGGGAATAAAAAAATAATACGTTTTAATAATAATTTGTTTTTTTTGTTATAACATGAATTTCACTCTCTCTCTCCCCGTATATATATATATATATATATACGTATATATATATATATATATATATATATATATATATATATATATATATATATATATATATATATATATATAGATATGTATATATATATATTTATATATATATATATATTGTATTTTTTTTTTAAGCATTTTTGAAGGTGCGCCGCTACTTCGCGGATTTTCAGTTTTCGCGGGTGGTCTCTGTCCCCATTAACCGCGATAACCGAGGGTTCACTGTACTCCATAAAATTTACAAAAAGCGAGGTGAAACACTCAACCAGGGCTGCTTTTTTGAACATTTCTCGAGGGCCATGGCGAGCCATTTAAAAAAAGCTGCACAACTAACGTATAAAATATTGATAAATTTGCTCTGCCTGATGAGTGTGTAAAGTTTCACGAGTTGTCGTTCATATTTAGAACCTCATAATCAGCGTTGTTTTATTGCCGAACAGTGCAATGCCACTCCCACAACTTTTCACGAAAAAGGACGAATTTCGTATTGTGACATCCTCATGGCCGAAACAGTCATCCGAGCATATATGAGGGCGACCTTGTTGAGTTGCACAGAGAAAAACATCCAAGAAAATAACTTGTATTAGCTTTTACCAGTTAGTGGCGCTACTACTACGATGAAAAATAAGTATGTAGATGTCTTCAGGGCTGAAGTATCCTCAAATGTGTACAACTTGTGTACACGGGCGGTTCCAAGCGGCCCCTAAGTTTAACCGAATGGAAGCTCCGGAGGAGGAGGGCATGCTCGCGACACAGTAAGCCGAAGAGGAGCACCTTCCCCGGGCACGGGCGGTTCCAAGCGGCCCCTAAGTTTAACCGAATGGAAGCTCCGGAGGAGGAGGGCATGCTCGCGACACAGTAAGCCGAAGAGGAGCACCTTCCCCGGGCACGGGCGGTGCCAAGCGGCCCCTAAGTTTAACCGAATGGAAGCTCCGGGGGAGGAGGGTGGGCGTGTGTCACAGTTAAGCCGAATTGGAGCACCTCTTCCGCCCGGGCACGAGCGGAGCGCGAAGCTGTCAGTTATGAATGAATAAATGAATAAATAAATAAAGAATGCCACCTTTCATTTCACAGGGCACACCGGACGGCGTACCAGCAGGTAAAAGTCGGAGTAATTAAATAAATACAAAAAGAATGGCTGGGGAATAAAAAAATAATGCGTTTTAATAATAATTTGTTTTTTTTGTTATAACATGAATTTCACTCTCTCTCTCCCCCCGTATATATATATATATATATATATATATATATATATGTACAACTTCGAGAAGATAGGATCATCTGAGTCATGTTGCCGGAGCGTTTGTTGCCACAAAGTACAATCGGACTTTTCAGCACCGTAATAGCCACGCCTTTTGCCAAAACGTCACAAAATTCGGCAGAGAGTAAGATCATTGTCTTGAGTCTTTTCTGACTAATTTTCAGTCGGATTCGTCAAAAGGGCACCGTGCAGTACGTGAAAATTAAAATAAAAACACATTTTTGATTCCACTTGGCGGCGCTGTGTGTATAACAAAATAATAACATTAAGATGTCTTCAGGTCGGGACGTTTTATTTACAGGTGAAGGTTTGGATTTTTCGGAGCATGTGCAGGGGAGTTATTAAGCATTCATTTATTTGTATTAGGTTCATTTTGTCTTCTTATTATTGATATTTGACTGATTCATTAAAAGCAGACAATTATGTTTTAGGTTAATTTTTTACCTGACATGTTTCGGCGAGTCTTTCGCCTTCTTCAGAGTGTCGCATGATGGTGTCTTGAGACCCGTCCGTCTTTATCAGCTGATGTTCCATGAGGGTGTGACTTACCTGTCAAAAAAATGAAAAATCAGAGCAGTAAAAGAACAAGCACAACATGAACATTACAAATCAGCAATCACTGACCACTGCAAAAGGGAAAACCACATCATGGACCGGGTGAAGGGCAGGGTCATCCGCACCGAAGAGAACAAACAACAGCGCTGGATCAGAGAGGCCATTGAGATCTGCAAGCGAGGCATAAAAACCATGAACAGAGACAAGGGAGCCTTCATCCTCTCTACCACCTGGAGCAGCATCTTGGCGGAGTGAACGGAAAACGGGGGGTGTGACTTGCCTTCATTCTTGTGACAGGTAAGTCACGCCCTCATGGAACATCAGCTGATAAAGACAGGTCACAAGACACCATCATGTGACACTCTGAAGAAGGCGAAAGACTTTCGTATTGTGACATCCTCAAGTCCTAAACACTCATCCGAGCAAATATAAGGTAGATTTTGTGAACCTGCCCGGAGAAAAACATCAACGAAAATAATTTGTATTTGTTTTAACCAGTTGGTGGCGCTACCACTGCGATCAAAAAGAAGTTGGCAGCCGTCTTCAGGGCCTGAATATCCTCAAATGTGAAAATTTTCGAGAAGATTGATCATCTGAATCATTTTGCAGGAACTTTTGTTGCCACGGAGAATAATCAGACTCTGCGGCACCGCAATAGCCACGCCCTTCGAAGGAAAGTCACAAAAATAGGGATAGAGTAAGATCAATGTCTTGAGTCTTTTCTAGCCAATTTTCAATCGGATTCGTTAAAAGGGCACCGTGCAGTACGTCAAAATGTAAAAAATGATATTGATTGGCGCAAGGTGTATAACAGAATATAAACATATAGATGTCTTCAGGTACCGACTCTTTATGTACATGTGAAGTTTTGGATTTTTAGCAGCATGTGCAGGAGAGTTATTAAGCATTTTGTCCATTGCGGCGAAGTAAATCTTAAGTGAAAACTTTGAAGCCCCGCCCCCGTCATATAGTATTTCGGAAACAAAAGATTTTAGCCCCAATTTTAGCCCCAGTGTTTGTCCTAGGTCTTAAGATGCTACAGACAGAATTTTAAGGCAATCAGATGAAGCCTTTAGGATCAGGGTGCAAAAGAATGACCCCTGTAAACATGCAAAAAAGGGCAAAAGTCGGACTTTCAAAAATTCATAACTCACTTCCTGTTCATATTAGACGTTAAAATATCAAATTTCTCGCCATGCCCGATGAGACTGCCAAGTTTGGTGAGTTTTTGTGCATGTTTCGGGGTCAAAAATGCGATCGTACAATCGGAAAAATAATAATAATAATAATTTCTACAAAAACAACAGGGACTTCGCAGCGGTCGCTGCTCAGGCCCTAATAATAATAATAATAATAATAATAAAAGTAATAATATTTTCTACAAAAACAATAGGGACCTCGCAGCCGTCGCAGCTCGGGCCCTAATAACAATTTCTAGAAAAACAATAGGGACCTCGCAGCGGTCACTGCTCGGGCCCTAATAATAATAATAATAATAATTTCCACAAAAACAATGGGGACCTCGTAGCGGTCGCTGCTCGGGCCCTAATAATAATTTCTACATAAACAATAGGGACCTCGCCGCGGTCGCGGCTCGGGCCCCAATAATAATTTCTACACAAAGTCCATTGTGGTGACCCGTCCCCTTTTAAGTAAATTCAAAATGGCCGACTTCCTGTAAAACCTAGCTTATTGCTCCAAGAGACTTTTTTGTAGGTCTTGGTCTTATACATACAGTGAACCCTCGCTACTTCGCGGTTCACCTTTCGCGGGTTCAGTGCTTCGCGGGTATAAAAAATATTCGGGGGCATTGTAGTTTCGCCGAGCGGCACGACGGGGCGCTGGAGCGGTTAGACGGCCGGCGTGCGCCGAAGAAGAGCGTGGGCGAAGAGGAGAGTGGACGAAGAAGAGCACGTTCCCCCGGACACGATCGGTGACGACGTTTCGCGCGGTTCGGACCGTACCAGAGCTCCGGCCGGCGTGCGTGGCAGTTAAGCCGTAGAGGAGCAATTTCCCCGGGCACGGGCGGTGCCAAGCGGCCCCTAAGTTTAACCGAATGGAAGCTCCGGAGGAGGAGGGCATGCTCGCGTCACAGTAAGCCGAAGAGGAGCACCTTCCCCGGGCACGGGCGGTTCCAAGCGGCCCCTAAGTTTAACCGAATGGAAGCTCCGGAGGAGGAGGGCATGCTCGCGACACAGTAAGCCGAAGAGGAGCACCTTCCCCGGGCACGGGCGGTGCCAAGCGGCCCCTAAGTTTAACCGAATGGAAGCTCCGGGGGAGGAGGGTGGGCGTGTGTCACAGTTAAGCCGAATTGGAGCACCTCTTCCGCCCGGGCACGAGCGGAGCGCGAAGCTGTCAGTTATGAATGAATAAATGAATAAATAAATAAATAAATAAAGAATGCCACCTTTCATTTCACAGGGCACACCGGACGGCGTACCAGCAGGTAAAAGTCGGAGTAATTAAATAAATACAAAAAGAATGGCTGGGGAATAAAAAAATAATACGTTTTAATAATAATTTGTTTTTTTTGTTATAACATGAATTTCACTCTCTCTCTCCCCGTATATATATATATATATATATACATATATATATATATATATATATATATATATATATATATATATGTATATATGTATATATATATATATATATATATATATATATATATATATATATATATATATATATATGTATATATATATATTTATATATATATATATATTGTATTTTTTTTTTAAGCATTTTTGAAGGTGCGCCGCTACTTCGCGGATTTTCAGTTTTCGCGGGTGGTCTCTGTCCCCATTAACCGCGATAACCGAGGGTTCACTGTACTCCATAAAATTTACAAAAAGCGAGGTGAAACACTCAACCAGGGCTGCTTTTTTGAACATTTCTCGAGGGCCATGGCGAGCCATTTAAAAAAAGCTGCACAACTAACGTATAAAATATTGATAAATTTGCTCTGCTTGATGTGTGTGTAAAGTTTCACGAGTTGTCGTTCATATTTAGAACCTCATAATCAGCGTTGTTTTATTGCCGAACAGTGCAATGCCACTCCCACAACTTTTCACGAAAAAGGACGAATTTCGTATTGTGACATCCTCATGGCCGAAACAGTCATCCGAGCATATATGAGGGCGACCTTGTTGAGTTGCACAGAGAAAAACATCCAAGAAAATAACTTGTATTAGCTTTTACCAGTTAGTGGCGCTACTACTACGATGAAAAATAAGTATGTAGATGTCTTCAGGGCTGAAGTATCCTCAAATGTGTACAACTTGTGTACACGGGCGGTTCCAAGCGGCCCCTAAGTTTAACCGAATGGAAGCTCCGGAGGAGGAGGGCATGCTCGCGACACAGTAAGCCGAAGAGGAGCACCTTCCCCGGGCACGGGCGGTTCCAAGCGGCCCCTAAGTTTAACCGAATGGAAGCTCCGGAGGAGGAGGGCATGCTCGCGACACAGTAAGCCGAAGAGGAGCACCTTCCCCGGGCACGGGCGGTGCCAAGCGGCCCCTAAGTTTAACCGAATGGAAGCTCCGGGGGAGGAGGGTGGGCGTGTGTCACAGTTAAGCCGAATTGGAGCACCTCTTCCGCCCGGGCACGAGCGGAGCGCGAAGCTGTCAGTTATGAATGAATAAATGAATAAATAAATAAATAAATAAAGAATGCCACCTTTCATTTCACAGGGCACACCGGACGGCGTACCAGCAGGTAAAAGTCGGAGTAATTAAATAAATACAAAAAGAATGGCTGGGGAATAAAAAAATAATACGTTTTAATAATAATTTGTTTTTTTTGTTATAACATGAATTTCACTCTCTCTCTCCCCCCGTATATATATATATATATATATATATATATATATATATATATATATGTACAACTTCGAGAAGATAGGATCATCTGAGTCATGTTGCCGGAGCTTTTGTTGCCACAAAGTACAATCGGACTTTTCAGCACCGTAATAGCCACGCCTTTTGCCAAAACGTCACAAAATTCGGCAGAGAGTAAGATCATTGTCTTGAGTCTTTTCTGACTAATTTTCAGTCGGATTCGTCAAAAGGGCACCGTGCAGTACGTGAAAATTAAAATAAAAACACATTTTTGATTCCACTTGGCGGCGCTGTGTGTATAACAAAATAATAACATTAAGATGTCTTCAGGTCGGGACGTTTTATTTACAGGTGAAGGTTTGGATTTTTAGGAGCATGTGCAGGGGAGTTATTAAGCATTCATTTATTTGTATTAGGTTCATTTTGTCTTCTTATTATTGATATTTGACTGATTCATTAAAAGCAGACAATTATGTTTTAGGTTAATTTTTTACCTGACATGTTTCGGCGAGTCTTTCGCCTTCTTCAGAGTGCCGCATGATGGTGTCTTGAGACCCGTCCGTCTTTATCAGCTGATGTTCCATGAGGGTGTGACTTACCTGTCAAAAAAATGAAAAATCAGAGCAGTAAAAGAACAAGCACAACATGAACATTACAAATCAGCAATCACTGACCACTGCAAAAGGGAAAACCACATCATGGACCGGGTGAAGGGCAGGGTCATCCGCACCGAAGAGAACAAACAACAGCGCTGGATCAGAGAGGCCATTGAGATCTGCAAGCGAGGCATAAAAACCATGAACAGAGACAAGGGAGCCTTCATCCTCTCTACCACCTGGAGCAGCATCTTGGCGGAGTGAACGGAAAACGGGGGGTGTGACTTGCCTTCATTCTTGTGACAGGTAAGTCACGCCCTCATGGAACATCAGCTGATAAAGACAGGTCACAAGACACCATCATGTGACACTCTGAAGAAGGCGAAAGACTTTCGTATTGTGACATCCTCAAGTCCTAAACACTCATCCGAGCAAATATAAGGTAGATTTTGTGAACCTGCCCGGAGAAAAACATCAACGAAAATAATTTGTATTTGTTTTAACCAGTTGGTGGCGCTACCACTGCGATCAAAAAGAAGTTGGCAGCCGTCTTCAGGGCCTGAATATCCTCAAATGTGAAAATTTTCGAGAAGATTGATCATCTGAATCATTTTGCAGGAACTTTTGTTGCCACGGAGAATAATCAGACTCTGCGGCACCGCAATAGCCACGCCCTTCGAAGGAAAGTCACAAAAATAGGGATAGAGTAAGATCAATGTCTTGAGTCTTTTCTAGCCAATTTTCAATCGGATTCGTTAAAAGGGCACCGTGCAGTACGTCAAAATGTAAAAAATGATATTGATTGGCGCAAGGTGTATAACAGAATATAAACATATAGATGTCTTCAGGTACCGACTCTTTATGTACATGTGAAGTTTTGGATTTTTAGCAGCATGTGCAGGAGAGTTATTAAGCATTTTGTCACAAGAAAAAGGACGAATTTCGTATTGTGACATCCTCATGGCCGAAACAGTCATCCGAGCATATATGAGGGCGACCTTGTTGAGTTGCACGGAGAAAAACATCCAAGAAAATAACTTGTATTAGCTTTTACCAGTTGGTGGCGCTACTACTACGATGAAAAATAAGTTGGTAGATGTCTTCAGGGCTGAAGTATCCTCAAATGTGTACAACTTCGAGAAGATAGGATCATCTGAGTCATGTTGCCGGAGCTTTTATTGCCACAGAGTACAATCTGACTTTTCAGCACCGTAATAGCCACGCCTTTTGCCAAAACGTCACAAAATTCGGCAGAGAGTAAGATCATTGTCTTGAGTCTTTTCTGACTAATTTTCAGTCGGATTCGTCAAAAGGGCACCGTGCATAATGTGAAAATTTAAATAAAAACAAATTTTTGATTCCACTTGGCGGCGCTGTGTGTATTTAGGATCAGGGTGCAAAAGAATGACCCCTGTAAACATGCAAAAAAGGGCAAAAGTCGGACTTTCAAAAATTCATAACTCACTTCCTGTTCATATTAGACGTTAAAATATCAAATTTCTCGCCATGCCCGATGAGACTGCCAAGTTTGGTGAGTTTTTGTGCATGTTTCGGGGTCAAAAATGCGATCGTACAATCGGAAAAATAATAATAATAATAATTTCTACAAAAACAACAGGGACTTCGCAGCGGTCGCTGCTCAGGCCCTAATAATAATAATAATAATAATAATAAAAGTAATAATATTTTCTACAAAAACAATAGGGACCTCGCAGCCGTCGCAGCTCGGGCCCTAATAACAATTTCTAGAAAAACAATAGGGACCTCGCAGCGGTCACTGCTCGGGCCCTAATAATAATAATAATAATAATTTCCACAAAAACAATGGGGACCTCGTAGCGGTCGCTGCTCGGGCCCTAATAATAATTTCTACATAAACAATAGGGACCTCGCCGCGGTCGCTGCTCGGGCCCCAATAATAATTTCTACACAAAGTCCATTGTGGTGACCCGCCCCCTTTTAAGTAAATTCAAAATGGCCGACTTCCTGTAAAACCTAGCTTATTGCTCCAAGAGACTTTTTTGTAGGTCTTGGTCTTATACATACAGTGAACCCTCGCTACTTCGCGGTTCACCTTTCGCGGGTTCAGTGCTTCGCGGGTATAAAAAATATTCGGGGGCATTGTAGTTTCGCCGAGCGGCACGACGGGGCGCTGGAGCGGTTAGACGGCCGGCGTGCGCCGAAGAAGAGCGTGGGCGAAGAGGAGAGTGGACGAAGAAGAGCACGTTCCCCCGGACACGATCGGTGACGACGTTTCGCGCGGTTCGGACCGTACCAGAGCTCCGGCCGGCGTGCGTGGCAGTTAAGCCGTAGAGGAGCAATTTCCCCGGGCACGGGCGGTGCCAAGCGGCCCCTAAGTTTAACCGAATGGAAGCTCCGGAGGAGGAGGGCATGCTCGCGTCACAGTAAGCCGAAGAGGAGCACCTTCCCCGGGCACGGGCGGTTCCAAGCGGCCCCTAAGTTTAACCAAATGGAAGCTCCGGAGGAGGAGGGCATGCTCGCGTCACAGTAAGCCGAAGAGGAGCACCTTTGCCGGGCACGGGCGGTTCCAAGCGGCCCCTAAGTTTAACCGAATGGAAGCTCCGGAGGAGGCGGGCATGCTCGCGTCACAGTAAGCCGAAGAGGAGCACCTTCCCCGGGCACGGGCGGTGCCAAGCGGCCCCTAAGTTTAATGGAATGGAAGCTCCGGAGGAGGAGGGCATGCTCGCGTCACAGTAAGCCGAAGAGGAGCACCTTCCCCGGGCATGGGCGGTTCCAAGCGGCCCCTAAGTTTAACCGAATGGAAGCTCCGGAGGAGGAGGGCATGCTCGCGACACAGTAAGCCGAAGAGGACCACCTTCCCCGGGCACGGGCGGTGCCAAGCGGCCCCTAAGTTTAACCGAATGGAAGCTCCGGGGGAGGAGGGTGGGCGTGTGTCACAGTTAAGCCGAATTGGAGCACCTCTTCCGCCCGGGCACGAGCGGAGCGCGAAGCTGTCAGTTATGAATGAATAAATTAATAAATAAATAAATAAATAAAGAATGGCACCTTTCATTGCAGAGGGCACACCGGACGGCGTACCAGCAGGTAAAAGTCGGAGTAATTAAATAAATACAAAAAGAATGGCTGGGGAATAAAAAAATAATACGTTTTAATAATAATTTGTTTTTTTTGTTATAACATGAATTTCACTCTCTCTCTCCCCGTATATATATATACATATATATATATATATATATATATATATATATATATATATGTATGTATATATGTATATATATATATATATATATATATATATATATATATATATATATATATATATGTATATATATATATTTATATATATATATATATTGTATTTTTTTTTTAAGCATTTTTGAAGGTGCGCCGCTACTTCGCGGATTTTCAGTTTTCGCGGGTGGTCTCTGTCCCCATTAACCGCGATAACCGAGGGTTCACTGTACTCCATAAAATTTACAAAAAGCGAGGTGAAACACTCAACCAGGGCTGCTTTTTTGAACATTTCTCGAGGGCCATGGCGAGCCATTTAAAAAAAGCTGCACAACTAACGTATAAAATATTGATAAATTTGCTCTGCTTGATGTGTGTGTAAAGTTTCACGAGTTGTCGTTCATATTTAGAACCTCATAATCAGCGTTGTTTTATTGCCGAACAGTGCAATGCCACTCCCACAACTTTTCACGAAAAAGGACGAATTTCGTATTGTGACATCCTCATGGCCGAAACAGTCATCCGAGCATATATGAGGGCGACCTTGTTGAGTTGCACAGAGAAAAACATCCAAGAAAATAACTTGTATTAGCTTTTACCAGTTAGTGGCGCTACTACTACGATGAAAAATAAGTATGTAGATGTCTTCAGGGCTGAAGTATCCTCAAATGTGTACAACTTGTGTACACGGGCGGTTCCAAGCGGCCCCTAAGTTTAACCGAATGGAAGCTCCGGAGGAGGAGGGCATGCTCGCGACACAGTAAGCCGAAGAGGAGCACCTTCCCCGGGCACGGGCGGTTCCAAGCGGCCCCTAAGTTTAACCGAATGGAAGCTCCGGAGGAGGAGGGCATGCTCGCGACACAGTAAGCCGAAGAGGAGCACCTTCCCCGGGCACGGGCGGTGCCAAGCGGCCCCTAAGTTTAACCGAATGGAAGCTCCGGGGGAGGAGGGTGGGCGTGTGTCACAGTTAAGCCGAATTGGAGCACCTCTTCCGCCCGGGCACGAGCGGAGCGCGAAGCTGTCAGTTATGAATGAATAAATGAATAAATAAATAAATAAATAAAGAATGCCACCTTTCATTTCACAGGGCACACCGGACGGCGTACCAGCAGGTAAAAGTCGGAGTAATTAAATAAATACAAAAAGAATGGCTGGGGAATAAAAAAATAATACGTTTTAATAATAATTTGTTTTTTTTGTTATAACATGAATTTCACTCTCTCTCTCCCCCCGTATATATATATATATATATATATATATATATATATATATATGTACAACTTCGAGAAGATAGGATCATCTGAGTCATGTTGCCGGAGCTTTTGTTGCCACAAAGTACAATCGGACTTTTCAGCACCGTAATAGCCACGCCTTTTGCCAAAACGTCACAAAATTCGGCAGAGAGTAAGATCATTGTCTTGAGTCTTTTCTGACTAATTTTCAGTCGGATTCGTCAAAAGGGCACCGTGCAGTACGTGAAAATTAAAATAAAAACACATTTTTGATTCCACTTGGCGGCGCTGTGTGTATAACAAAATAATAACATTAAGATGTCTTCAGGTCGGGACGTTTTATTTACAGGTGAAGGTTTGGATTTTTAGGAGCATGTGCAGGGGAGTTATTAAGCATTCATTTATTTGTATTAGGTTCATTTTGTCTTCTTATTATTGATATTTGACTGATTCATTAAAAGCAGACAATTATGTTTTAGGTTAATTTTTTACCTGACATGTTTCGGCGAGTCTTTCGCCTTCTTCAGAGTGCCGCATGATGGTGTCTTGAGACCCGTCCGTCTTTATCAGCTGATGTTCCATGAGGGTGTGACTTACCTGTCAAAAAAATGAAAAATCAGAGCAGTAAAAGAACAAGCACAACATGAACATTACAAATCAGCAATCACTGACCACTGCAAAAGGGAAAACCACATCATGGACCGGGTGAAGGGCAGGGTCATCCGCACCGAAGAGAACAAACAACAGCGCTGGATCAGAGAGGCCATTGAGATCTGCAAGCGAGGCATAAAAACCATGAACAGAGACAAGGGAGCCTTCATCCTCTCTACCACCTGGAGCAGCATCTTGGCGGAGTGAACGGAAAACGGGGGGTGTGACTTGCCTTCATTCTTGTGACAGGTAAGTCACGCCCTCATGGAACATCAGCTGATAAAGACAGGTCACAAGACACCATCATGTGACACTCTGAAGAAGGCGAAAGACTTTCGTATTGTGACATCCTCAAGTCCTAAACACTCATCCGAGCAAATATAAGGTAGATTTTGTGAACCTGCCCGGAGAAAAACATCAACGAAAATAATTTGTATTTGTTTTAACCAGTTGGTGGCGCTACCACTGCGATCAAAAAGAAGTTGGCAGCCGTCTTCAGGGCCTGAATATCCTCAAATGTGAAAATTTTCGAGAAGATTGATCATCTGAATCATTTTGCAGGAACTTTTGTTGCCACGGAGAATAATCAGACTCTGCGGCACCGCAATAGCCACGCCCTTCGAAGGAAAGTCACAAAAATAGGGATAGAGTAAGATCAATGTCTTGAGTCTTTTCTAGCCAATTTTCAATCGGATTCGTTAAAAGGGCACCGTGCAGTACGTCAAAATGTAAAAAATGATATTGATTGGCGCAAGGTGTATAACAGAATATAAACATATAGATGTCTTCAGGTACCGACTCTTTATGTACATGTGAAGTTTTGGATTTTTAGCAGCATGTGCAGGAGAGTTATTAAGCATTTTGTCACAAGAAAAAGGACGAATTTCGTATTGTGACATCCTCATGGCCGAAACAGTCATCCGAGCATATATGAGGGCGACCTTGTTGAGTTGCACGGAGAAAAACATCCAAGAAAATAACTTGTATTAGCTTTTACCAGTTGGTGGCGCTACTACTACGATGAAAAATAAGTTGGTAGATGTCTTCAGGGCTGAAGTATCCTCAAATGTGTACAACTTCGAGAAGATAGGATCATCTGAGTCATGTTGCCGGAGCTTTTATTGCCACAGAGTACAATCTGACTTTTCAGCACCGTAATAGCCACGCCTTTTGCCAAAACGTCACAAAATTCGGCAGAGAGTAAGATCATTGTCTTGAGTCTTTTCTGACTAATTTTCAGTCGGATTCGTCAAAAGGGCACCGTGCATAATGTGAAAATTTAAATAAAAACAAATTTTTGATTCCACTTGGCGGCGCTGTGTGTATTTAGGATCAGGGTGCAAAAGAATGACCCCTGTAAACATGCAAAAAAGGGCAAAAGTCGGACTTTCAAAAATTCATAACTCACTTCCTGTTCATATTAGACGTTAAAATATCAAATTTCTCGCCATGCCCGATGAGACTGCCAAGTTTGGTGAGTTTTTGTGCATGTTTCGGGGTCAAAAATGCGATCGTACAATCGGAAAAATAATAATAATAATAATTTCTACAAAAACAACAGGGACTTCGCAGCGGTCGCTGCTCAGGCCCTAATAATAATAATAATAATAATAATAAAAGTAATAATATTTTCTACAAAAACAATAGGGACCTCGCAGCCGTCGCAGCTCGGGCCCTAATAACAATTTCTAGAAAAACAATAGGGACCTCGCAGCGGTCACTGCTCGGGCCCTAATAATAATAATAATAATAATTTCCACAAAAACAATGGGGACCTCGTAGCGGTCGCTGCTCGGGCCCTAATAATAATTTCTACATAAACAATAGGGACCTCGCCGCGGTCGCTGCTCGGGCCCCAATAATAATTTCTACACAAAGTCCATTGTGGTGACCCGCCCCCTTTTAAGTAAATTCAAAATGGCCGACTTCCTGTAAAACCTAGCTTATTGCTCCAAGAGACTTTTTTGTAGGTCTTGGTCTTATACATACAGTGAACCCTCGCTACTTCGCGGTTCACCTTTCGCGGGTTCAGTGCTTCGCGGGTATAAAAAATATTCGGGGGCATTGTAGTTTCGCCGAGCGGCACGACGGGGCGCTGGAGCGGTTAGACGGCCGGCGTGCGCCGAAGAAGAGCGTGGGCGAAGAGGAGAGTGGACGAAGAAGAGCACGTTCCCCCGGACACGATCGGTGACGACGTTTCGCGCGGTTCGGACCGTACCAGAGCTCCGGCCGGCGTGCGTGGCAGTTAAGCCGTAGAGGAGCAATTTCCCCGGGCACGGGCGGTGCCAAGCGGCCCCTAAGTTTAACCGAATGGAAGCTCCGGAGGAGGAGGGCATGCTCGCGTCACAGTAAGCCGAAGAGGAGCACCTTCCCCGGGCACGGGCGGTTCCAAGCGGCCCCTAAGTTTAACCGAATGGAAGCTCCGGAGGAGGAGGGCATGCTCGCGACACAGTAAGCCGAAGAGGAGCACCTTCCCCGGGCACGGGCGGTGCCAAGCGGCCCCTAAGTTTAACCGAATGGAAGCTCCGGGGGAGGAGGGTGGGCGTGTGTCACAGTTAAGCCGAATTGGAGCACCTCTTCCGCCCGGGCACGAGCGGAGCGCGAAGCTGTCAGTTATGAATGAATAAATGAATAAATAAATAAATAAATAAAGAATGCCACCTTTCATTTCACAGGGCACACCGGACGGCGTACCAGCAGGTAAAAGTCGGAGTAATTAAATAAATACAAAAAGAATGGCTGGGGAATAAAAAAATAATACGTTTTAATAATAATTTGTTTTTTTTGTTATAACATGAATTTCACTCTCTCTCTCCCCGTATATATATATATATATATATACATATATATATATATATATATATATATATATATATATATATGTATATATGTATATATATATATATATATATATATATATATATATATATATATATATATATATATGTATATATATATATTTATATATATATATATATTGTATTTTTTTTTTAAGCATTTTTGAAGGTGCGCCGCTACTTCGCGGATTTTCAGTTTTCGCGGGTGGTCTCTGTCCCCATTAACCGCGATAACCGAGGGTTCACTGTACTCCATAAAATTTACAAAAAGCGAGGTGAAACACTCAACCAGGGCTGCTTTTTTGAACATTTCTCGAGGGCCATGGCGAGCCATTTAAAAAAAGCTGCACAACTAACGTATAAAATATTGATAAATTTGCTCTGCTTGATGTGTGTGTAAAGTTTCACGAGTTGTCGTTCATATTTAGAACCTCATAATCAGCGTTGTTTTATTGCCGAACAGTGCAATGCCACTCCCACAACTTTTCACGAAAAAGGACGAATTTCGTATTGTGACATCCTCATGGCCGAAACAGTCATCCGAGCATATATGAGGGCGACCTTGTTGAGTTGCACAGAGAAAAACATCCAAGAAAATAACTTGTATTAGCTTTTACCAGTTAGTGGCGCTACTACTACGATGAAAAATAAGTATGTAGATGTCTTCAGGGCTGAAGTATCCTCAAATGTGTACAACTTGTGTACACGGGCGGTTCCAAGCGGCCCCTAAGTTTAACCGAATGGAAGCTCCGGAGGAGGAGGGCATGCTCGCGACACAGTAAGCCGAAGAGGAGCACCTTCCCCGGGCACGGGCGGTTCCAAGCGGCCCCTAAGTTTAACCGAATGGAAGCTCCGGAGGAGGAGGGCATGCTCGCGACACAGTAAGCCGAAGAGGAGCACCTTCCCCGGGCACGGGCGGTGCCAAGCGGCCCCTAAGTTTAACCGAATGGAAGCTCCGGGGGAGGAGGGTGGGCGTGTGTCACAGTTAAGCCGAATTGGAGCACCTCTTCCGCCCGGGCACGAGCGGAGCGCGAAGCTGTCAGTTATGAATGAATAAATGAATAAATAAATAAATAAATAAAGAATGCCACCTTTCATTTCACAGGGCACACCGGACGGCGTACCAGCAGGTAAAAGTCGGAGTAATTAAATAAATACAAAAAGAATGGCTGGGGAATAAAAAAATAATACGTTTTAATAATAATTTGTTTTTTTTGTTATAACATGAATTTCACTCTCTCTCTCCCCCCGTATATATATATATATATATATATATATATATATATATATATATGTACAACTTCGAGAAGATAGGATCATCTGAGTCATGTTGCCGGAGCTTTTGTTGCCACAAAGTACAATCGGACTTTTCAGCACCGTAATAGCCACGCCTTTTGCCAAAACGTCACAAAATTCGGCAGAGAGTAAGATCATTGTCTTGAGTCTTTTCTGACTAATTTTCAGTCGGATTCGTCAAAAGGGCACCGTGCAGTACGTGAAAATTAAAATAAAAACACATTTTTGATTCCACTTGGCGGCGCTGTGTGTATAACAAAATAATAACATTAAGATGTCTTCAGGTCGGGACGTTTTATTTACAGGTGAAGGTTTGGATTTTTAGGAGCATGTGCAGGGGAGTTATTAAGCATTCATTTATTTGTATTAGGTTCATTTTGTCTTCTTATTATTGATATTTGACTGATTCATTAAAAGCAGACAATTATGTTTTAGGTTAATTTTTTACCTGACATGTTTCGGCGAGTCTTTCGCCTTCTTCAGAGTGCCGCATGATGGTGTCTTGAGACCCGTCCGTCTTTATCAGCTGATGTTCCATGAGGGTGTGACTTACCTGTCAAAAAAATGAAAAATCAGAGCAGTAAAAGAACAAGCACAACATGAACATTACAAATCAGCAATCACTGACCACTGCAAAAGGGAAAACCACATCATGGACCGGGTTAAGGGCAGGGTCATCCGCACCGAAGAGAACAAACAACAGCGCTGGATCAGAGAGGCCATTGAGATCTGCAAGCGAGGCATAAAAACCATGAACAGAGACAAGGGAGCCTTCATCCTCTCTACCACCTGGAGCAGCATCTTGGCGGAGTGAACGGAAAACGGGGGGTGTGACTTGCCTTCATTCTTGTGACAGGTAAGTCACGCCCTCATGGAACATCAGCTGATAAAGACAGGTCACAAGACACCATCATGTGACACTCTGAAGAAGGCGAAAGACTTTCGTATTGTGACATCCTCAAGTCCTAAACACTCATCCGAGCAAATATAAGGTAGATTTTGTGAACCTGCCCGGAGAAAAACATCAACGAAAATAATTTGTATTTGTTTTAACCAGTTGGTGGCGCTACCACTGCGATCAAAAAGAAGTTGGCAGCCGTCTTCAGGGCCTGAATATCCTCAAATGTGAAAATTTTCGAGAAGATTGATCATCTGAATCATTTTGCAGGAACTTTTGTTGCCACGGAGAATAATCAGACTCTGCGGCACCGCAATAGCCACGCCCTTCGAAGGAAAGTCACAAAAATAGGGATAGAGTAAGATCAATGTCTTGAGTCTTTTCTAGCCAATTTTCAATCGGATTCGTTAAAAGGGCACCGTGCAGTACGTCAAAATGTAAAAAATGATATTGATTGGCGCAAGGTGTATAACAGAATATAAACATATAGATGTCTTCAGGTACCGACTCTTTATGTACATGTGAAGTTTTGGATTTTTAGCAGCATGTGCAGGAGAGTTATTAAGCATTTTGTCACAAGAAAAAGGACGAATTTCGTATTGTGACATCCTCATGGCCGAAACAGTCATCCGAGCATATATGAGGGCGACCTTGTTGAGTTGCACGGAGAAAAACATCCAAGAAAATAACTTGTATTAGCTTTTACCAGTTGGTGGCGCTACTACTACGATGAAAAATAAGTTGGTAGATGTCTTCAGGGCTGAAGTATCCTCAAATGTGTACAACTTCGAGAAGATAGGATCATCTGAGTCATGTTGCCGGAGCTTTTATTGCCACAGAGTACAATCTGACTTTTCAGCACCGTAATAGCCACGCCTTTTGCCAAAACGTCACAAAATTCGGCAGAGAGTAAGATCATTGTCTTGAGTCTTTTCTGACTAATTTTCAGTCGGATTCGTCAAAAGGGCACCGTGCATAATGTGAAAATTTAAATAAAAACAAATTTTTGATTCCACTTGGCGGCGCTGTGTGTATTTAGGATCAGGGTGCAAAAGAATGACCCCTGTAAACATGCAAAAAAGGGCAAAAGTCGGACTTTCAAAAATTCATAACTCACTTCCTGTTCATATTAGACGTTAAAATATCAAATTTCTCGCCATGCCCGATGAGACTGCCAAGTTTGGTGAGTTTTTGTGCATGTTTCGGGGTCAAAAATGCGATCGTACAATCGGAAAAATAATAATAATAATAATTTCTACAAAAACAACAGGGACTTCGCAGCGGTCGCTGCTCAGGCCCTAATAATAATAATAATAATAATAATAAAAGTAATAATATTTTCTACAAAAACAATAGGGACCTCGCAGCCGTCGCAGCTCGGGCCCTAATAACAATTTCTAGAAAAACAATAGGGACCTCGCAGCGGTCACTGCTCGGGCCCTAATAATAATAATAATAATAATTTCCACAAAAACAATGGGGACCTCGTAGCGGTCGCTGCTCGGGCCCTAATAATAATTTCTACATAAACAATAGGGACCTCGCCGCGGTCGCTGCTCGGGCCCCAATAATAATTTCTACACAAAGTCCATTGTGGTGACCCGCCCCCTTTTAAGTAAATTCAAAATGGCCGACTTCCTGTAAAACCTAGCTTATTGCTCCAAGAGACTTTTTTGTAGGTCTTGGTCTTATACATACAGTGAACCCTCGCTACTTCGCGGTTCACCTTTCGCGGGTTCAGTGCTTCGCGGGTATAAAAAATATTCGGGGGCATTGTAGTTTCGCCGAGCGGCACGACGGGGCGCTGGAGCGGTTAGACGGCCGGCGTGCGCCGAAGAAGAGCGTGGGCGAAGAGGAGAGTGGACGAAGAAGAGCACGTTCCCCCGGACACGATCGGTGACGACGTTTCGCGCGGTTCGGACCGTACCAGAGCTCCGGCCGGCGTGCGTGGCAGTTAAGCCGTAGAGGAGCAATTTCCCCGGGCACGGGCGGTGCCAAGCGGCCCCTAAGTTTAACCGAATGGAAGCTCCGGAGGAGGAGGGCATGCTCGCGTCACAGTAAGCCGAAGAGGAGCACCTTCCCCGGGCACGGGCGGTTCCAAGCGGCCCCTAAGTTTAACCAAATGGAAGCTCCGGAGGAGGAGGGCATGCTCGCGTCACAGTAAGCCGAAGAGGAGCACCTTTGCCGGGCACGGGCGGTTCCAAGCGGCCCCTAAGTTTAACCGAATGGAAGCTCCGGAGGAGGCGGGCATGCTCGCGTCACAGTAAGCCGAAGAGGAGCACCTTCCCCGGGCACGGGCGGTGCCAAGCGGCCCCTAAGTTTAATGGAATGGAAGCTCCGGAGGAGGAGGGCATGCTCGCGTCACAGTAAGCCGAAGAGGAGCACCTTCCCCGGGCATGGGCGGTTCCAAGCGGCCCCTAAGTTTAACCGAATGGAAGCTCCGGAGGAGGAGGGCATGCTCGCGACACAGTAAGCCGAAGAGGACCACCTTCCCCGGGCACGGGCGGTGCCAAGCGGCCCCTAAGTTTAACCGAATGGAAGCTCCGGGGGAGGAGGGTGGGCGTGTGTCACAGTTAAGCCGAATTGGAGCACCTCTTCCGCCCGGGCACGAGCGGAGCGCGAAGCTGTCAGTTATGAATGAATAAATTAATAAATAAATAAATAAATAAAGAATGGCACCTTTCATTGCAGAGGGCACACCGGACGGCGTACCAGCAGGTAAAAGTCGGAGTAATTAAATAAATACAAAAAGAATGGCTGGGGAATAAAAAAATAATACGTTTTAATAATAATTTGTTTTTTTTGTTATAACATGAATTTCACTCTCTCTCTCCCCGTATATATATATATATATATATACATATATATATATATATATATATATATATATATATATATGTATATATGTATATATATATATATATATATATATATATATATATATATATATATATATATGTATATATATATATTTATATATATATATATATTGTATTTTTTTTTTAAGCATTTTTGAAGGTGCGCCGCTACTTCGCGGATTTTCAGTTTTCGCGGGTGGTCTCTGTCCCCATTAACCGCGATAACCGAGGGTTCACTGTACTCCATAAAATTTACAAAAAGCGAGGTGAAACACTCAACCAGGGCTGCTTTTTTGAACATTTCTCGAGGGCCATGGCGAGCCATTTAAAAAAAGCTGCACAACTAACGTATAAAATATTGATAAATTTGCTCTGCTTGATGTGTGTGTAAAGTTTCACGAGTTGTCGTTCATATTTAGAACCTCATAATCAGCGTTGTTTTATTGCCGAACAGTGCAATGCCACTCCCACAACTTTTCACGAAAAAGGACGAATTTCGTATTGTGACATCCTCATGGCCGAAACAGTCATCCGAGCATATATGAGGGCGACCTTGTTGAGTTGCACAGAGAAAAACATCCAAGAAAATAACTTGTATTAGCTTTTACCAGTTAGTGGCGCTACTACTACGATGAAAAATAAGTATGTAGATGTCTTCAGGGCTGAAGTATCCTCAAATGTGTACAACTTGTGTACACGGGCGGTTCCAAGCGGCCCCTAAGTTTAACCGAATGGAAGCTCCGGAGGAGGAGGGCATGCTCGCGACACAGTAAGCCGAAGAGGAGCACCTTCCCCGGGCACGGGCGGTTCCAAGCGGCCCCTAAGTTTAACCGAATGGAAGCTCCGGAGGAGGAGGGCATGCTCGCGACACAGTAAGCCGAAGAGGAGCACCTTCCCCGGGCACGGGCGGTGCCAAGCGGCCCCTAAGTTTAACCGAATGGAAGCTCCGGGGGAGGAGGGTGGGCGTGTGTCACAGTTAAGCCGAATTGGAGCACCTCTTCCGCCCGGGCACGAGCGGAGCGCGAAGCTGTCAGTTATGAATGAATAAATGAATAAATAAATAAATAAATAAAGAATGCCACCTTTCATTTCACAGGGCACACCGGACGGCGTACCAGCAGGTAAAAGTCGGAGTAATTAAATAAATACAAAAAGAATGGCTGGGGAATAAAAAAATAATACGTTTTAATAATAATTTGTTTTTTTTGTTATAACATGAATTTCACTCTCTCTCTCCCCCCGTATATATATATATATATATATATATATATATATATATATATATGTACAACTTCGAGAAGATAGGATCATCTGAGTCATGTTGCCGGAGCTTTTGTTGCCACAAAGTACAATCGGACTTTTCAGCACCGTAATAGCCACGCCTTTTGCCAAAACGTCACAAAATTCGGCAGAGAGTAAGATCATTGTCTTGAGTCTTTTCTGACTAATTTTCAGTCGGATTCGTCAAAAGGGCACCGTGCAGTACGTGAAAATTAAAATAAAAACACATTTTTGATTCCACTTGGCGGCGCTGTGTGTATAACAAAATAATAACATTAAGATGTCTTCAGGTCGGGACGTTTTATTTACAGGTGAAGGTTTGGATTTTTAGGAGCATGTGCAGGGGAGTTATTAAGCATTCATTTATTTGTATTAGGTTCATTTTGTCTTCTTATTATTGATATTTGACTGATTCATTAAAAGCAGACAATTATGTTTTAGGTTAATTTTTTACCTGACATGTTTCGGCGAGTCTTTCGCCTTCTTCAGAGTGCCGCATGATGGTGTCTTGAGACCCGTCCGTCTTTATCAGCTGATGTTCCATGAGGGTGTGACTTACCTGTCAAAAAAATGAAAAATCAGAGCAGTAAAAGAACAAGCACAACATGAACATTACAAATCAGCAATCACTGACCACTGCAAAAGGGAAAACCACATCATGGACCGGGTGAAGGGCAGGGTCATCCGCACCGAAGAGAACAAACAACAGCGCTGGATCAGAGAGGCCATTGAGATCTGCAAGCGAGGCATAAAAACCATGAACAGAGACAAGGGAGCCTTCATCCTCTCTACCACCTGGAGCAGCATCTTGGCGGAGTGAACGGAAAACGGGGGGTGTGACTTGCCTTCATTCTTGTGACAGGTAAGTCACGCCCTCATGGAACATCAGCTGATAAAGACAGGTCACAAGACACCATCATGTGACACTCTGAAGAAGGCGAAAGACTTTCGTATTGTGACATCCTCAAGTCCTAAACACTCATCCGAGCAAATATAAGGTAGATTTTGTGAACCTGCCCGGAGAAAAACATCAACGAAAATAATTTGTATTTGTTTTAACCAGTTGGTGGCGCTACCACTGCGATCAAAAAGAAGTTGGCAGCCGTCTTCAGGGCCTGAATATCCTCAAATGTGAAAATTTTCGAGAAGATTGATCATCTGAATCATTTTGCAGGAACTTTTGTTGCCACGGAGAATAATCAGACTCTGCGGCACCGCAATAGCCACGCCCTTCGAAGGAAAGTCACAAAAATAGGGATAGAGTAAGATCAATGTCTTGAGTCTTTTCTAGCCAATTTTCAATCGGATTCGTTAAAAGGGCACCGTGCAGTACGTCAAAATGTAAAAAATGATATTGATTGGCGCAAGGTGTATAACAGAATATAAACATATAGATGTCTTCAGGTACCGACTCTTTATGTACATGTGAAGTTTTGGATTTTTAGCAGCATGTGCAGGAGAGTTATTAAGCATTTTGTCACAAGAAAAAGGACGAATTTCGTATTGTGACATCCTCATGGCCGAAACAGTCATCCGAGCATATATGAGGGCGACCTTGTTGAGTTGCACGGAGAAAAACATCCAAGAAAATAACTTGTATTAGCTTTTACCAGTTGGTGGCGCTACTACTACGATGAAAAATAAGTTGGTAGATGTCTTCAGGGCTGAAGTATCCTCAAATGTGTACAACTTCGAGAAGATAGGATCATCTGAGTCATGTTGCCGGAGCTTTTATTGCCACAGAGTACAATCTGACTTTTCAGCACCGTAATAGCCACGCCTTTTGCCAAAACGTCACAAAATTCGGCAGAGAGTAAGATCATTGTCTTGAGTCTTTTCTGACTAATTTTCAGTCGGATTCGTCAAAAGGGCACCGTGCATAATGTGAAAATTTAAATAAAAACAAATTTTTGATTCCACTTGGCGGCGCTGTGTGTATTTAGGATCAGGGTGCAAAAGAATGACCCCTGTAAACATGCAAAAAAGGGCAAAAGTCGGACTTTCAAAAATTCATAACTCACTTCCTGTTCATATTAGACGTTAAAATATCAAATTTCTCGCCATGCCCGATGAGACTGCCAAGTTTGGTGAGTTTTTGTGCATGTTTCGGGGTCAAAAATGCGATCGTACAATCGGAAAAATAATAATAATAATAATTTCTACAAAAACAACAGGGACTTCGCAGCGGTCGCTGCTCAGGCCCTAATAATAATAATAATAATAATAATAAAAGTAATAATATTTTCTACAAAAACAATAGGGACCTCGCAGCCGTCGCAGCTCGGGCCCTAATAACAATTTCTAGAAAAACAATAGGGACCTCGCAGCGGTCACTGCTCGGGCCCTAATAATAATAATAATAATAATTTCCACAAAAACAATGGGGACCTCGTAGCGGTCGCTGCTCGGGCCCTAATAATAATTTCTACATAAACAATAGGGACCTCGCCGCGGTCGCTGCTCGGGCCCCAATAATAATTTCTACACAAAGTCCATTGTGGTGACCCGCCCCCTTTTAAGTAAATTCAAAATGGCCGACTTCCTGTAAAACCTAGCTTATTGCTCCAAGAGACTTTTTTGTAGGTCTTGGTCTTATACATACAGTGAACCCTCGCTACTTCGCGGTTCACCTTTCGCGGGTTCAGTGCTTCGCGGGTATAAAAAATATTCGGGGGCATTGTAGTTTCGCCGAGCGGCACGACGGGGCGCTGGAGCGGTTAGACGGCCGGCGTGCGCCGAAGAAGAGCGTGGGCGAAGAGGAGAGTGGACGAAGAAGAGCACGTTCCCCCGGACACGATCGGTGACGACGTTTCGCGCGGTTCGGACCGTACCAGAGCTCCGGCCGGCGTGCGTGGCAGTTAAGCCGTAGAGGAGCAATTTCCCCGGGCACGGGCGGTGCCAAGCGGCCCCTAAGTTTAACCGAATGGAAGCTCCGGAGGAGGAGGGCATGCTCGCGTCACAGTAAGCCGAAGAGGAGCACCTTCCCCGGGCACGGGCGGTTCCAAGCGGCCCCTAAGTTTAACCAAATGGAAGCTCCGGAGGAGGAGGGCATGCTCGCGTCACAGTAAGCCGAAGAGGAGCACCTTTGCCGGGCACGGGCGGTTCCAAGCGGCCCCTAAGTTTAACCGAATGGAAGCTCCGGAGGAGGCGGGCATGCTCGCGTCACAGTAAGCCGAAGAGGAGCACCTTCCCCGGGCACGGGCGGTGCCAAGCGGCCCCTAAGTTTAATGGAATGGAAGCTCCGGAGGAGGAGGGCATGCTCGCGTCACAGTAAGCCGAAGAGGAGCACCTTCCCCGGGCATGGGCGGTTCCAAGCGGCCCCTAAGTTTAACCGAATGGAAGCTCCGGAGGAGGAGGGCATGCTCGCGACACAGTAAGCCGAAGAGGACCACCTTCCCCGGGCACGGGCGGTGCCAAGCGGCCCCTAAGTTTAACCGAATGGAAGCTCCGGGGGAGGAGGGTGGGCGTGTGTCACAGTTAAGCCGAATTGGAGCACCTCTTCCGCCCGGGCACGAGCGGAGCGCGAAGCTGTCAGTTATGAATGAATAAATTAATAAATAAATAAATAAATAAAGAATGGCACCTTTCATTGCAGAGGGCACACCGGACGGCGTACCAGCAGGTAAAAGTCGGAGTAATTAAATAAATACAAAAAGAATGGCTGGGGAATAAAAAAATAATACGTTTTAATAATAATTTGTTTTTTTTGTTATAACATGAATTTCACTCTCTCTCTCCCCGTATATATATATATATATATATATATATATATTGTATTTTTTTTTTAAGCATTTTTGAAGGTGCGCCGCTACTTCGCGGATTTTCAGTTTTCGCGGGTGGTCTCTGTCCCCATTAACCGCGATTACCGAGGGTTCACTGTACTCCATAAAATTTACAAAAAGCGAGGTGAAACACTCAACCAGGGCTGCTTTTTTTAACATTTCTCGAGGGCCATGGCGAGCCATTTCAAAAAAGCTGCACAACTAACGTATAAAATATTGATAAATTTGCTCGGCCTGATGTGTGTGTAAAGTTTCACGAGTTGTCGTTCATATTTAGAACCTCATAATCAGCGTTGTTTTATTGCCGAACAGTGCAATGCCACTCCCACAACTTTACACGAAAAAGGACGAATTTCGTATTGTGACATCCTCATGGCCGAAACAGTCATCCGAGCATATATGAGGGTGGCCTTGTTGAGTTGCACGGAGAAAAACATCCAAGAAAATAACTTGTATTAGCTTTTACCAGTTGGTGGCGCTACTACTACGATGAAAAATAAGTTGGTAGATGTCTTCAGGGCTGAAGTATCCTCAAATGTGTACAACTTCGAGAAGATAGGATCATCTGAGTCATGTTGCCGGAGCTTTTGTTGCCACAGAGTACAATCTGACTTTTCAGCACCGTAATAGCCACGCCTTTTGCCAAAACGTCACAAAATTCGGCAGAGAGAAAGATCATTGTCTTGAGTCTTTTCTGACTAATTTTCAGTCGGATTTGTCAAAAGGGCACCGTGCAGGATGTGAAAATTAAAATAAAAACACATTTTTGATTCCACTTGGCGGCGCTGTGTGTATAACAAAATAATAACATTAAGATGTCTTCAGGTCGGGACGTTTTATTTACAGGTGAAGGTTTGGATTTTCAGGAGCATGTGCAGGGAAGTTATTAAGCATTCATTTATTTGTATTAGGTTAATTTTGTCTTCTTATTATTGATATTTGACTGATTCATTAAAAGCAGACAATTATGTTTTAGGTTAATTTTTTACCTGACATGTTTCGGCGAGTCTTTCGCCTTCTTCAGAGTGTCGCATGATGGTGTCTTGAGACCCGTCTTGATCAGCTGATGTTCCATGAGGGTGTGACTTACCTGTCAAAAAAATGAAAAATCAGAGCAGTAAAAGAACAAGCACAACATGAACATTACAAATCAGCAATCACTGACCACTGCAAAAGGGAAAACCACATCATGGACCGGGAGAAGGGCAGGGTCATCCGCACCGAAGAGAACAAACAACAGCGCTGGATCAGAGAGGCCATTGAGATCTGCAAGCGAGGCATAAAAACCATGAACAGAGACAAGGGAGCCTTCATTCTCTCTACCACCTAGAGCAGCATCTTGGCGGAGTGAACGGACAGCGGGGGGTGTGACTTGCCTTCATTCTTGTGACAGGTAAGTCACGCCCTCATGGAACATCAGCTGATAAAGACGGGTCACAAGACACCATCATGTGACACTCTGAAGAAGGCGAAAGACTTTCGTATTGTGACATCCTCAAGGCCTAAACACTCATCCGAGCAAATATAAGGTAGATTTTGTGAACCTGCCCGGAGAAAAACATCAACGAAAATAATTTGTATTTGTTTTAACCAGTTGGTGGCGCTACCACTGCGATCAAAAAGAAGTTGGCAGCCGTCTTCAGGGCCTGAATATCCTCAAATGTGAAAATTTTCGAGAAGATTGATCATCTGAATCATTTTGCAGGAACTTTTGTTGCCACGGAGAATAATCAGACTCTGCGGCACCGCAATAGCCACGCCCTTCGAAGGAAAGTCACAAAAATAGGGATAGAGTAAGATCAATGTCTTGAGTCTTTTCTAGCCAATTTTCAATCGGATTCGTTAAAAGGGCACCGTGCAGTACGTCAAAATGTAAAAAATGATATTGATTGGCGCAAGGTGTATAACAGAATATAAACATATAGATGTCTTCAGGTACCGACTCTTTATGTACATGTGAAGTTTTGGATTTTAGCAGCATGTGCAGGAGAGTTATTAAGCATTTTGTCCATTGCGGCGAAGGAAATCTTAAGTGAAAACTTTGAAGCCCCGCCCCCGTCATATAGTATTTCGGAAACAAAAGATTTTAGCCCCAATTTTAGCCCCAGTGTTTGTCCCAGGTCTTAAGATGCTACAGACAGAATTTTAAGGCAATCAGATGAAGCCTTTAGGATCAGGGTGCAAAAGAATGACCCCTGTAAACATGCAAAAAAGGGCAAAAGTCGGACTTTCAAAAATTCATAACTCACTTCCTGTTCATATTAGACGTTAAAATATCAAATTTCTCGCCATGCCCGATGAGACTGCCAAGTTTGGTGAGTTTTTGTGCATGTTTCGGGGTCAAAAATGCGATCGTACAATCGGAAAAATAATAATAATAATAATTTCTACAAAAACAACAGGGACTTCGCAGCGGTCGCTGCTCAGGCCCTAATAATAATAATAATAATAATAATAAAAGTAATAATATTTTCTACAAAAACAATAGGGACCTCGCAGCCGTCGCAGCTCGGGCCCTAATAACAGTTTCTAGAAAAACAATAGGGACCTCGCAGCGGTCACTGCTCGGGCCCTAATAATAATAATAATAATAATTTCTACATAAACAATAGGGACCTCGCCGCGGTCGCTGCTCGGGCCCCAATA
Source organism: Idiotropiscis lumnitzeri (assembly GCF_059441095.1). Classification (NCBI taxonomy): domain Eukaryota; kingdom Metazoa; phylum Chordata; class Actinopteri; order Syngnathiformes; family Syngnathidae; genus Idiotropiscis; species Idiotropiscis lumnitzeri. The sequence goes on from NW_028283647.1 coordinate 498,391, forward strand.
ATAATTTCTACACAAAGTCCATTGTGGTGAACCGCCCCTTTTAAGTAAATTCAAAATGGCCGACTTCCTGTAAAACCTAGCTCATTGCTCCAAGAGACTTTTTTGTAGGTCTTGGTCTTATACATACAGTGAACCCTCGCTACTTCGCGGTTCACCTTTCGCGGGTTCAGTGCTTCGCGGGTATAAAAAATATTCGGGGGCATTGTAGTTTCGCCGAGCGGCACGACGGGCGCTGGAGCGGTTAGACGGCCGGCGTGCGCCGAAGAAGAGCGTGGGCGAAGAGGAGAGTGGACGAAGAAGAGCACGTTCCCCCGGACACGATCGGTGGCGACGTTTCGCGCGGTTCGGACAGTACCAGAGCTCCGGCCGGCGTGCGTGGCAGTTAAGCCGTAGAGGAGAACCTTCCCCGGGCACGGGCGGTGCCAAGCGGCCCCTAAGTTTAACCGAATGGAAGCTCCGGAGGAGGAGGGCATGCTCGCGTCACAGTAAGCCGAAGAGGAGCACCTTCCCCGGGCACGGGCGATTCCAAGCGGCCCCTAAGTTTAACCGAATGGAAGCTCCGGAGGAGGAGGGCATGCTCGCGTCACAGTAAGCCGAAGAGGAGCACCTTCCCCGGGCACGGGCGGTGCCAAGCGGCCCCTAAGTTTAACCGAATGGAAGCTCCGGGGGAGGAGGGTGGGCGTGTGTCACAGTTAAGCCGAATTGGAGCACCTCTTCCGCCCGGGCACGAGCGGAGCGCGAAGCTGTCAGTTATGAATGAATAAATGAATAAATAAATAAATAAATAAAGAATGGCACCTTTCATTTCACAGGGAACACCAGACGGCGTACCAGCAGATAAAAGTCTGAGTAATTAAATAAATACAAAAAGAATGGCTGGGGAATAAAAAAATAATACGTTTTAATAATGATTTGTTTTTTTTGTTATAACATGAATTTCACTCTCTCTCTCCCCGTATATATATATATATATATATATATATATATATATATATATATATATTGTATTTTTTTTTTAAGCATTTTTGAAGGTGCGCCGCTACTTCGCGGATTTTCAGTTTTCGCGGGTGGTCTCGGTCCCCATTAACCGCAATAACCGAGGGTTCACTGTACTCCATAAAATTTACAAAAAGCGAGGTGAAACACTCAACCAGGGCTGCTCTGCATGTTGTGCTGGGCCACCTGGAACAACAGCGGAGCTATGCAAGGATGCTCTTTGTGGACTACAGCTCGGCATTCAACACGATCATCCCAGACATCCTCGTCGCCAAACTGGACACTCTCGGCCTCCCTGCCCTCACACGCATCTGGATTAAGAACTTTCTGACCAACAGACCCCAGACTGTGTTGCTCGGCCCCTACACGTCCTCCACCCTCATGCTGAGCACCGGTTCCCCCCAAGGATGCGTGCTGAGCCCTCTCCTGTACGCCCTCTACACCTACGACTGCAGCCCGGCCCACGGCAACAACACCATCGTCAAGTTTGCTGACGACACGACAGTGGTCGGTCTGATCTCGGAAGGTGACGAGACAGCCTACAGAGAGGAGGTAGGGAGACTGACAACTTGGTGCAAGGAGAACAGACTGCACCTTAACTCTGCTAAAACAAAGGAGATTGTCGTCGACTTCATGAGGAACAAGACGCTGCCGCCCCCCCTCTGCATCGAAGGCGTGTGTGTGGAGAGGGTCCACACGTTCAAGTTCCTGGGAGTACAGATCTCCGATGACCTTTCTTGGAGTCACAACACCACAGCAGTGGTAAAGAAGGTCCGCCAACGTCTGCACTTCCTGAGAGTCCTCAGGAAATTCAACCTGGACAGGAAGCTGCTGCTGGCCTTCTACCACTCGTCCATCGAGAGCCTGCTGACGTACTTTGTCTCCACCTGGTACAGCGGCTGCACTGAGGCGGACAGAGTGAGGCTCCAGAGGACAGTCAAAACAGCGCAAAGGATTATTGGCTGCCCTCTCCCCTCGCTGTCGGACATCTACACCGCCCGGTGCCTCAGAAGGGCTCTCAACATCGTCAAAGACAATACCCACCCAAACTCACACCTGTTCGACCGGTTGCCCTCTGGCAGGCGCTACAGATGCATCAAATCAAGGACCAATCGACTGAGAAACAGTTTCTTTCCGAGAGCCATCTCCATACTGAACTCTCACACACACACGAGACCACCCTAACCTTGCAAAACAGCATTGTGATGTGTTTCTATATGCCCTATTCAGTACTGAATTCCATTGCACTGTCTTATTTATTTATCTAATTTATATATTGTCTGTATTATTGTTGTATTGCACTGGAGAGGGAAGCCCTCTAATCTCGTTGCACACTTGAGTACAATGACAATAAAGGGATTTCTATTTCTATTCTATTCTTTTTTTAACTTTTCTCGAGGGCCATGGCGAGCCATTTCAAAAAAGCTGCACAACTAACGTATAAAATATTGATAAATTTGCTCGGCCTGATGTGTGTGTAAAGTTTCACGAGTTGTCGTTCATATTTAGAACCTCATAATCAGCGTTGTTTTATTGCCGAACAGTGCAATGCCACTCCCACAACTTTACACGAAAAAGGACGAATTTCGTATTGTGACATCCTCATGGCCGAAACAGTCATCCGAGCATATATGAGGGCGGCCTTGTTGAGTTGCACGGAGAAAAACATCCAAGAAAATAACTTGTATTAGCTTTTACCAGTTGGTGGCGCTACTACTACGATGAAAAATAAGTTGGTAGATGTCTTCAGGGCTGAAGTATCCTCAAATGTGTACAACTTCGAGAAGATAGGATCATCTGAGTCATGTTGCCGGAGCTTTTGTTGCCACAAAGTACAATCGGACTTTTCAGCACCGTAATAGCCACGCCTTTTGCCAAAACGTCACAAAACTCGGCAGAGAGTAAGATCATTGTCTTGAGTCTTTTCTGACTAATTTTCAGTCGGATTCGTCAAAAGGGCACGTTGCAGTACGTGAAAATTAAAATAAAAACAAATTTTTGATTCCACTTGGCGGCGCTGTGTGTATAACAAAATAATAACATTAAGATGTCTTCAGGTCGGGACATTTTATTTACAGTTGAAGGTTTGGATTTTTAGGAGCATGTGCAGGGGAGTTATTAAGCATTCATTTATTTGTATTAGGTTCATTTTGTCTTCTTATTATTGATATTTGACAGATTCATTAAAAGCAGACAATTATGTTTTCGGTAAATTTTTTACCTGACATGTTTCGGCGAGTCTTTCGCCTTCTTCAGAGTGTCGCATGATGGTGTCTTGAGACCCGTCTTTATCAGCTGATGTTCCATGAGGGTGTGACTTACCTGTCAAAAAAATGAAAAATCAGAGCAGTAAAAGAACAAGCACAACATGAACATTACAAATCAGCAATCACTGACCACTGCAAAAGGGAAAACCACATCATGGACCGGGAGAAGGGCAGGGTCATCCGCACAGAAGAGAACAAACAACAGCGCTGGATCAGAGAGGCCATTGAGATCTGCAAGCGAAGCATAAAAACCATGAACAGAGACAAGGGAGCCTTCATCCTCTCTACCACCTGGACCAGCATCTTGGCGGAGTGAACGGACAGCGGGGGGCGTGACTTGCCTTCATTCTTGTGACAGGTAAGTCACGCCCTCATGGAACATCAGCTGATAAAGACGGGTCACAAGACACCATCATGTGACACTCTGAAGAAGGCGAAAGACTTTCGTATTGTGACATGCTCAAGGCCTAAACACTCATCCGAGCAAATATAAGGTAGATTTTGTTAACCTGCCCGGAGAAAAACATCAACGAAAATAATTTGTATTTGTTTTAACCAGTTGGTGGCGCTACCACTGCGATCAAAAATAAGTTGGCAGCCGTCTTCAGGGCCTGAATATCCTCAAATGTGAAAGATTTCCAGAAGATGGATCATCTGAATCATTTTGCAGGAACTTTTGTTGCCACGGAGAATAATCAGACTCTGCGGCACCGTAATAGCCACGCCCTTCGAAGGAAAGTCACAAAAATAGGGATAGAGTAAGATCAATGTCTTGAGTCTTTTCTAGCCAATTTTCAATCAGATTCGTTAAAAGGGCACCGTGCAGTACGTCAAAATGTAAAAAATGATATTGATTGGCGCAAGGTGTATAACTGAATATAAACATATAGATGTCTTCAGGTACAGACTCTTTATGTACATGTGAAGTTTTGGATTTTTAGCAGCATGTGCAGGAATGTTATTAAGCATTTTGTCCATTGCGGCGAAGGAAATCTTAAGTGAAAACTTCGAAGCCCCGCCCCCGTCATATAGTATTTCGGAAACAAAAAATTTTAGCCCCAGTGTTTGTCCCAGGTCTTCAGATGCTACAGACAGAATTTTAAGGCAATCAGATGAAGCCTTTAGGATCAGGGTGCAAAAGAATGACCCCTGTAAACATGCAAAAAAGGGCAAAAGTCGGACTTTCAAAAATTCATAACTCACTTCCTATTCATATTAGTCATTAAAATATCAAATTTTTCGCCATGCCCGATGAGACTGCCAAGTTTGGTGAATTTTTGTGCATGTTTCGGGGGTCAAAAATGCAATCGAACAATCGGAAAAATAATAATAATAATAATTTCTACAAAAACAATAGGGACTTCGCAGCGGTCGCTGCTCAGGCCCTAATAATAATAATAATAATAAGAGAAGATAAGATAAGATGTCCTTTATTAGTCCCACAATGGGGAAATTTGAAAGTAATAATATTTTCTACAAAAACAATAGGGACCTCGCAGCCGTCGCAGCTCGGGCCCTAATAACAATTTCTAGAAAAACAATAGGGACCTCGCAGCGGTCACTGCTCGGGCCCTAATAATAATAATAATAATAATTTCCACAAAAACAATGGGGACCTCGTAGCGGTCGCTGCTCGGGCCCTAATAATAATTTCTACATAAACAATAGGGACCTCGCCGCAGTCGCTGCTCGGGCCCCAATAATAATTTCTACACAAAGTCCATTGTGGTGACCCGCCCCTTTTAAGTAAATTCAAAATGGCCGACTTCCTGTAAAACCTAGCTCATTGCTCCAAGAGACTTTTTTGTAGGTCTTGGTCTTATACATACAGTGAACCCTCGATACTTCGCGGTTCACCTTTCGCGGGTTCAGTGCTTCGCGGGTATAAAAAATATTCGGGGGCATTGTAGTTTCGCCGAGCGGCACGACGGGCGCTGGAGCGGTTAGACGGCCGGCGTGCGCCGAAGAAGAGCGTGGGCGAAGAGGAGAGTGGACGAAGAAGAGCACGTTCCCCCGGACACGATCGGTGGCGACGTTTCGCGCGGTTCGGACCGTACCAGAGCTCCGGCCGGCGTGCGTGGCAGTTAAGCCGTAGAGGAGCACCTTCCCCGGGCACGGGCGGTGCCAAGCGGCCCCTAAGTTTAACCGAATGGAAGCTCCGGAGGAGGAGGGCATGCTCGCGTCACAGTAAGCCGAAGAGGAGCACCTTCCCCGGGCACGGGCGGTTCCAAGCGGCCCCTAAGTTTAACCAAATGGAAGCTCCGGAGGAGGAGGGCATGCTCGCGTCACAGTAAGCCGAAGAGGAGCACCTTCGCCGGGCACGGGCGGTTCCAAGCGGCCCCTAAGTTTAACCGAATGGAAGCTCCGGAGGAGGCGGGCATGCTCGCGTCACAGTAAGCCGAAGAGGAGCACCTTCCCCGGGCACGGGCGGTGCCAAGCGGCCCCTAAGTTTAACCGAATGGAAGCTCCGGAGGAGGAGGGCATGCTCGCGTCACAGTAAGCCGAAGAGGAGCACCTTCGCCGGGCACGGGCGGTTCCAAGCGGCCCCTAAGTTTAACCGAATGGAAGCTCCGGAGGAGGCGGGCATGCTCGCGTCACAGTAAGCCGAAGAGGAGCACCTTCCCCGGGCACGGGCGGTGCCAAGCGGCCCCTAAGTTTAACCGAATGGAAGCTCCGGAGGAGGCGGGCATGCTCGCGTCACAGTAAGCCGAAGAGGAGCACCTTCCCCGGGCACGGGCGGTGCCAAGCGGCCCCTAAGTTTAACCGAATGGAAGCTCCGGGGGAGGAGGGCGGGCGTGTGTCACAGTTAAGCCGAATTGGAACACCTCTTCCGCCCGGGCACGAACGGAGCGCGAAGCTGTCAGTTATGAATGAATAAATGAATAAATAAATAAATAAATAAAGAATGCCACCTTTCATTTCACAGGGCACACCGGACGGCGTACCAGCAGGTAAAAGTCGGAGTAATTAAATAAATACAAAAAGAATGGCTGGGGAATAAAAAAATAATACGTTTTAATAATAATTTGTTTTTTTTGTTATAACATGAATTTCACTCTCTCTCTCTCTCTGTATATATATATATATATCTATATATATATATCTATATATATATATATATATATATATATATTTATTATATATATTGTATTTTTTTTTAAGCATTTTTGAAGGTGCGCCGCTACTTCGCGGATTTTCAGTTTCCGCGGGTGGTCTCGGTCCCCATTAACCGCGACAACCGAGGGTTCACTGTACTCCATAAAATTTACAAAAAGCGAGGTGAAACACTCAACCAGGGCTGCTTTTTTGAACATTTCTCGAGGGCCATGGCGAGCCATTTCAAAAAAGCTGCACAACTAACGTATAAAATATTGATAAATTTGCTCTGCCTGATGTGTGTGTAAAGTTTCACGAGTTGTCGTTCATATTTAGAACCTCATAATCAGCGTTGTTTTATTGCCGAACAGTGCAATGCCACTCCCACAACTTTTCACGAAAAAGGATGAATTTCGTATTGTGACATCCTCATGGCCGAAACAGTCATCCGAGCATATATGAGGGCGACCTTGTTGAGTTGCACGGAGAAAAACATCCAAGAAAATAACTTGTATTAGCTTTTACCAGTTGGTGGCGCTACTACTACGATGAAAAATAAGTTGGTAGATGTCTTCAGGGCTGAAGTATCCTCAAATGTGTACAACTTCGAGAAGATAGGATCATCTGAGTCATGTTGCCGGAGCTTTTGTTGCCACAAAGTACAATCGGACTTTTCAGCACCGTAATAGCCACGCCTTTTGCCAAAACGTCACAAAATTCGGCAGAGAGTAAGATCATTGTCTTGAGTCTTTTCTGACTAATTTTCAGTCGGATTCGTCAAAAGGGCACCGTGCAGTACGTGAAAATTAAAATAAAAACACATTTTTGATTCCACTTGGCGGCGCTGTGTGTATAACAAAATAATAACATTAAGATGTCTTCAGGTCGGGACGTTTTATTTACAGGTGAAGGTTTGGATTTTTAGGAGCATGTGCAGGGGCGTTATTAAGCATTCATTTATTTGTATTAGGTTCATTTTGTCTTCTTATTATTGATATTTGACTGATTCATTAAAAGCAGACAATTATGTTTTAGGTTAATTTTTTACCTGACATGTTTCGGCGAGTCTTTCGCCATCTTCAGAGTGTCGCATGATGGTGTCTTGAGACCCGTCTTTATCAGCTGATGTTCCATGTGGGTGTGACTTACCTGTCAAAAAAATGAAAAATCAGAGCAGTAAAAGAACAAGCACTGTCAGGACTCGCCGGTCGGCGAGGAGGAGGTGGACCCAAAAGGCGAGGAGGCAGAGAGGTCAGTAACGTGAAGGGAATTTATTAACTGAAACAACCAGGGCAAACAATGTGGCAGGGTGAAAAATAACAAAAGACAAACTTAACGTGACCAGACTGGGAGGCAGGGCGAGGAACAACACTGAAAGACGGGAACGAAGAGGGGAACCAGAGCATGAACATGAACAAAGAGCAGAACGTGAACAAAGGTGGTCGTGGCTGTCCGTGATTTTCGGCAATGACCCGACACTGGGTTGAGAGCATGGAAGGCTTAAGTAGTCCGGTAATCAGGGGAGCAGATGGGGAGCAGGTGTGTGATCATTGATGAGGAGCAGGTGCGTGGCTGGTGAGGGCGAGGTGCTGAGGGGAAACGCCCCTGCTCAGCTGATCAAAACAGACAGGAAAAGGCACATGGCAGGAAGGAGGGGAGAAAATAACAACAAAAACAATAACAAAAACCGCATGCATATGAAAACAATAACAAAAGGCTGTCATGCCTGACGCGGATCATGACAGTACCCCCCCCTCAAGGGACGGATTCCAGACGTCCCAAAAAAAAGGAAAAGAAAAGAAAAGGAAAACCATGTCCAAGAACGAGGGTGGGCGGAAGGGGTCGGGAGGTGGGTCAACGACCCGTGATCGAGACCGGTCTGGCGGATTCCCGGGAGGCCAGACCAGCGAGTCTTTTCGTGACCCTTCAGGGGGCCGTGAGGGTGGCCAGGCCAGTGCGTCCCATTGGGGCCATTCAGGCGGACGTCCGGAACGACCCGAACGCCACATGAAGTCCGCTGATGGAGCTGGGGCGAGGAGCGGCGGCAGGCCATGGAACGTCGCCGAGTCAGGAACGTGGCGCGGCGGCTGGTCGTTGAACCCTGCCGAGACAGGAACGTGGAGCGGCGGCAGATTGTCGAGCCCCGCCGAGACAGGAACGTGGAGCGGCGGCTGGTCGTCGAGCCCCGCCGAGACAGGAACGCGGAGCGGCGGCTGGTCGTCGAGCCCCGCCGAGACAGGAACGCGGAGCGGCGGCTGGTCGTCGAGCCCCGCCGAGTCAGGAACGCGGAGCGGCGGCTGGTCGTCGAGCCCCGCCGAGTCAGGAACGTGGAGCGGCGGCTGGTCGTCGAGCCCCGCCGAGACAGGAACGCGGGGCGGCGGCTGGTCGTCGAGCCCCGCCGAGTCAGGAACGTGGAGCGGCGGCTGGTCGTCGAACCCCGCCGAGTCAGGAACGTGGAGCGGCGGCTGGTCGTCGAGCGTCGTCGAGACAGGAACGTGGAGCGGCGGCTGGTCGTCGAGCCCCGCCGAGGCGGGAGCGTGGAGCGGCGGCTGGTCGTCGAGCGTCGCCGAGACCGGAACGTGGAGCGACGGCTGGTCGTCGAACCCCGCCGCGTCAGGAACGTGGAGCGGCGGCTGGTCGTCGAACACCGCCGAGACCGGAACGTGGGGCGGCGGCCCATCGTTGAACCCCGCCGACACAGGAACGCGGAGCGACGGCTGGTCGTCGATCCCTGCCGAGACAAGAACATGGAGCGGCGGTGGGTCGTCGTCCACCGCCGAGGCAGGAACCAAGAGCGGCCGCGGGCCGTCGAGCGCCGCCGGGGCCAAGGCGAGCAGTGGCGACGGGTCGTCGGATGCTGCCGCGGCCAGAGCGGGGCGCGGTGGTGGGTCCTCGTGCGTCGCCGAGACTGAGGCGTGACGCGGCGGCGGACCGTCGTCCATCGCGGGCACCGGAACCGGGAGCGGCGGCTGGTCGTCGACCCCTGCCGAGACAAGAATGTGGAGCGGCGGTGGGTCGCCGTCCACCGCCGAGGCAGAAACCAGGAGCGGCCGTGGGTCGTCGAGCGCTGCCGGAGCCAAGGCGAGCAGTGGCGTCGGGTCGTCGGATGCTGCCGAGGCCAGAGCGGGGTGCGAGGGTGGGTCGTCGTGCGTCGCCGAGGCTGAGGCGTGACTCGGCGGCGGACCGTCGTCCATCGCAGGCACCGGGACCGGGAGCGGCGGCGCTTCATCAGGCGCCGCTGGGACCGATACGGCAGGCGACTGCTCGTCGTCCACCACGGGTGCAGGGACCGGGAGTGACGGCTGCGGGCCGTGTTCTGCCAAAACGTGAGCTTGGAGCGGAGGCAAGGCGTGCCCCACCGGAACATGGGCTTGGGACGGACGCACAACGTGCTCCGCCGGAACGTGAGCTTGGGACGGACGCGCAGCGTGCTCCTCCTGAACGTGAACCTGGGTCGGAAGCAGGGTGTGCTTCCCCTGAACGTGGACTTGGGACGGACGCACAACGTGCTCCACCTGAACGTGAGCTTGGGACGGACGCACAGCGTGCTCCGCCTGAACGTGAACTAGGGACGGACGCCGGACGGGCTCCGCGTGAACGTGAACTTGGGTCGGGGGCAGGATGTGCTCCGCCTGAACGTGAACTTGGTTCGGGCGCACAGCGTGCTCCGCTGGATCGGGAGCTGGGATCGCCATTGGGGCCCCGGGACGGGGCTCGGCCGCTGACGGGGAGCCGGGACACGGCTCAGCAGCTGGCGGGGAGCCGGGACTGGGCTCAGCAGCTGGCGGGGAGCCGGGACTGGGCTCAGCAGCTGGCGGGGAGCCGGGACTGGGCTCAGCAGCTGGCGGGAAGCCGGGACTGGGCTCAGCAGCTGGCGGGGAGCCGGGACTGGGCTCAGCAGCTGGCGGGGAGCCGGGACAGGGCTCAGCAGCTGGCGGGGAGCCGGGACAGGGCTCAGCAGCTGGCGGGGAGCCGGGACAGGGCTCAGCAGCTGGCGGGGAGCCGGGACAGGGCTCAGCAGCTGGCGGGGAGCCGGGACAGGGCTCAGCAGCTGGCGGGGAGCCGGAACGGGGCTCGGCCGCCTTCGAGGAGTCGGCACGGGACTCTGGAGGCTGCGGCTCGCATGGAGGCGGCGGGGTCCGTGCAGCGGGAGCTGCATTGGTCACTGCTGCAGGCGTGGAGGCGACAGCGGGCCGGGTGCAGCAGTCGATCCGGGCACAGCCGAACCGGGGGCCCTGATCCCTGTCAGCCTGCCGCCATAGGGAATCAGGAAAACGGGAGACCTGAGGGACCGTGACTGCGGGGGCTGGTGAACGCGAGCTAGGAGACGCCAGGGGAGCGTGATCCGGTGCTGAAACTGATGGTGAACGATGTGCGCGACGTGACCGTGACTTCCGGGATTTGGGACGTGAAGCGCGCGAGGGGGAGTGGGAGGTGGTCGCGAAAAACTCAAATGGCTCGGGGGGAGGAAGGTGACGGCTCAAAAATAACTCCGCGTTGCGCTGAGCGACTAAGAGAGTGGCAATATATTCAAAATCATAGTCGTGATCTGGATCGGAAAAAATGTGAGGGGCAAGGTGCTCAAAATCAAACTCGTGACCGGACTTACTCGAACCGTGAGGGGGTGAAAGGGCTTGGTGCTCAAAATCGTCCTCGTAATCCGAATCTATGATCAGGTGAGGGGGTATGACAGGCTGGTAATCGGTGCTGTAATCGGGGGGCAAAAGGGGAGAAACAGACGTCGAGCGGAAAATGGAACCTACTTGAAGGACACGGGGTTGGTCGGCAGGCTGAGGGGGGTTGTCCGTCCGGCGGCGTCCATGACGCCGCCGTGAGCCTCTCGCTGGGTCCTTCTTTGGTCGGGTCATTCTGTCAGGACTCGCCGGTCGGCGAGGAGGAGGTGGACCCAAAAGGCGAGGAGGCAGAGAGGTCAGAAACGTGAAGGGAATTTATTAACTGAAACAACCAGGGCAAACAATGTGGCAGGGTGAAAAATAACAAAAGACAAACTTAACGTGACCAGACTGGGAGGCAGGGCGAGGAACAACACTGAAAGACGGGAACGAAGAGGGGAACCAGAGCATGAACATGAACAAGGAGCAGAACGTGAACAAAGGTGGTCGTGGCTGTCCGTGATTTTCGGCAATGACCCGACACTGGGTTGAGAGCATGGAAGGCTTAAGTAGTCCGGTAATCAGGGGAGCAGATGGGGAGCAGGTGTGTGATCGTTGATGAGGAGCAGGTGCGTGGCTGGTGAGGGCGAGGTGCTGAGGGGAAACGCCCCTGCTCAGCTGATCAAAACAGACAGGAAAAGGCACATGGCAGGAAGGAGGGGAGAAAATAACAACAAAAACAATAACAAAAACCGCATGCATATGAAAACAATAACAAAAGGCTGTCATGCCCGACGCGGATCATGACAAGCACAACATGAACATTACAAATCAGCAATCACTGACCACTGCAAAAGGGAAAACCACATCATGGACCGGGAGAAGGGCAGGGTCATCCGCACCGAAGAGAACAAACAACAGCGCTGGATCAGAGAGGCCATTGAGATCTGCAAGCGAGGCATAAAAACCATGAACAGAGACAAGGGAGCCTTCATCCTCTCTACCACCTGGAGCAGCATCTTGGCGGAGTGAACGGACAGCGGGGGCGTGACTTGCCTTCATTCTTGTGACAGGTAAGTCACGCCCTCATGGAACATCAGCTGATAAAGACGGGTCACAAGACACCATCATGTGACACTCTGAAGAAGGCGAAAGACTTTCGTATTGTGACATCCTCAAGGCCTAAACACTCATCCGAGCAAATATAAGGTAGATTTTGTTAACCTACCCGGAGAAAAAAATCAACGAAAATAATTTGTATTTGTTTTAACCAGTTGGTGGCGCTACCACTGCGATCAAAAATAAGTTGGCAGCCGTCTTCAGGGCCTGAATATCCTCAAATGTGAAAAATTTCGAGAAGATGGATCATCTGAATCATTTTGCAGGAACTTTTGTTGCCACGGAGAATAATCAGACTCTGCGGCACCGTAATAGCCACGCCCTTCGAAGGAAAGTCACAAAAATAGGGATAGAGTAAGATCAATGTCTTGAGTCTTTTCTAGCCAATTTTCAATCGGATTCGTTAAAAGGGCACCGTGCAGTACGTCAAAATGTAAAAAATGATATTGATTGGCGCAAGGTGTATAACAGAATATAAACATATAGATGTCTTCAGGTACCGACTCTTTATGTACATGTGAAGTTTTGGATTTTTAGCAGCATGTGCAGGAGAGTTATTAAGCATTTTGTCCATTGCGGCGAAGGAAATCTTAAGTGAAAACTTTGAAGCCCCGCCCCCGTCATATAGTATTTCGGAAACAAAAGATTTTAGCCCCAATTTTAGCCCCAGTGTTTGTCCCAGGTCTTAAGATGCTACAGACAGAATTTTAAGGCAATCAGATGAAGCCTTTAGGATCAGGGTGCAAAAGAATGACCCCTGTAAACATGCAAAAAAGGGCAAAAGTCGGACTTTCAAAAATTCATAACTCACTTCCTGTTCATATTAGACGTTTAAAATATCAAATTTCTCGCCATGCCCGATGAGACTGCCAAGTTTGGTGAGTTTTTGTGCATGTTTCGGGGGTCAAAAATGCAATCGAACAATCGGAAAAATAATAATAATAATAATTTCTACAAAAACAACAGGGACTTCGCAGCGGTCGCTGCTATGGCCCTAATAATAATAATGATAATAATAATAAAAGTAATAATATTTTCTACAAAAACAATAGGGACCTCGCAGCCGTCGCAGCTCGGGCCCTAATAACAATTTCTAGAAAAACAATAGGGACCTCGCAGCGGTCACTGCTCGGGCCCTAATAATAATAATAATAATAATTTCCACAAAAACAATGGGGACCTCGTAGCGGTCGCTGCTCGGGCCCTAATAATAATTTCTACATAAACAATAGGGACCTCTCAGCGGTCGCTGCTCGGGCCCCAATAATAATTTCTACACAAAGTCCATTGTGGTGACCCGCCCCCTTTTAAGTAAATTCAAAATGGCCGACTTCCTGTAAAACCTAGCTCATTGCTCCAAGAGACTTTTTTGTAGGTCTTGGTCTTATACATAGAGTGAACCCTCGCTACTTGGCGGTTCACCTTTCGCGGGTTCAGTGCTTCGCGGGTCTAAAAAATATTCGGGGGCATTGTAGTTTCGCCGAGCGGTACGACGGGGCGCTGGAGCGGTTAGACGGCCGGTGTGCGCCGAAGAAGAGCGTGGGCGAAGAGGAGAGTGGACGAAGAAGAGCACGTTCCCCCGGACACGATCGGTGGCGACGTTTCGCGCGGTTCGGACAGTACCAGAGCTCCGGCCGGCGTGCGTGGCAGTTAAGCCGTAGAGGAGAACCTTCCCCGGGCACGGGCGGTGCCAAGCGGCCCCTAAGTTTAACCGAATGGAAGCTCCGGAGGAGGAGGGCATGCTCGCGTCACAGTAAGCCGAAGAGGAGCACCTTCCCCGGGCACGGGCGGTTCCAAGCGGCCCCTAAGTTTAACCGAATGGAAGCTCCGGAGGAGGAGGGCATGCTCGCGTCACAGTAAGCCGAAGAGGAGCACCTTCCCCGGGCACGGGCGGTGCCAAGCGGCCCCTAAGTTTAACCGAATGGAAGCTCCGGGGGAGGAGGGCGGGTGTGTGTCACAGTTAAGCCGAATTGGAGCACCTCTTCCGCCCGGGCACGAGCGGAGCGCGAAGCTGTCAGTTATGAATGTATAAAAGAATAAATAAATAAATGAATAAAGAATGCCACCTTTCATTTCACAGGGCACACCGGACGGCGTACCAGCAGGTAAAAGTCGGAGTAATTAAATAAATACAAAAAGAATGGCTGGGGAATAAAAAAATAATACGTTTTAATAATAATTTGGTTTTTTTGTTATAACATGAATTTCACTCTCTCTCTCCCCGTATATATATATATATATATATATATATATATATATATATATATATATATATATATAGATATATATATATATATATATATATATATATATATATATATATATGTATTTATATATTTATTATATATATTGTATATTTTTTTAAGCATTTTTGAAGGTGCGCCGCTACTTCGCGGATTTTCAGTTTTCGCGGGTGGTCTCTGTCCCCATTAACCGCGATTACCGAGGGTTCACTGTACTCCATAAAATTTACAAAAAGCGAGGTGAAACACTCAACCAGGGCTGCTTTTTTTAACATTTCTCGAGGGCCATGGCGAGCCATTTCAAAAAAGCTGCACAACTAACGTATAAAATATTGATAAATTTGCTCTGCCTGATGTGTGTGTAAAGTTTCACGAGTTGTCGTTCATATTTAGAACCTCATAATCAGCGTTGTTTTATTGCCGAACAGTGCAATGCCACTCCCACAACTTTACACGAAAAAGGACGAATTTCGTATTGTGACATCCTCATGGCCGAAACAGTCATCCGAGCATATATGAGGGCGGCCTTGTTGAGTTGCACGGAGAAAAACATCCAAGAAAATAACTTGTATTAGCTTTTACCAGTTGGTGGCGCTACTACTACGATGAAAAATAAGTTGGTAGATGTCTTCAGGGCTGAAGTATCCTCAAATGTGTACAACTTCGAGAAGATAGGATCATCTGAGTCATGTTGCCGGAGCTTTTGTTGCCACAGAGTACAATCTGACTTTTCAGCACCGTAATAGCCACGCCTTTTGCCAAAACGTCACAAAATTCGGCAGAGAGTAAGATCATTGTCTTGAGTCTTTTCTGACTAATTTTCAGTCGGATTTGTCAAAAGGGCACCGTGCAGGATGTGAAAATTAAAATAAAAACACATTTTTGATTCCACTTGGCGGCGCTGTGTGTATAACAAAATAATAACATTAAGATGTCTTCAGGTCGGGACGTTTTATTTACAGGTGAAGGTTTGGATTTTCAGGAGCATGTGCAGGGGAGTTATTAAGCATTCATTTATTTGTATTAGGTTCATTTTGTCTTCTTATTATTGATATTTGACTGATTCATTAAAAGCAGACAATTATGTTTTAGGTTAATTTTTTACCTGACATGTTTCGGCGAGTCTTTCGCCTTCTTCAGAGTGTCGCATGATGGTGTCTTGAGACCCGTCTTTATCAGCTGATGTTCCATGAGGGTGTGACTTACCTGTCAAAAAAATGAAAAATCAGAGCAGTAAAAGAACAAGCACAACATGAACATTACAAATCAGCAATCACTGACCACTGCAAGGAAAACCACATCATGGACCGGGAGAAGGGCAGGGTCATCCGCACCGAAGAGAACAAACAACAGCGCTGGATCAGAGAGGCCATTGAGATCTGCAAGCGAGGCATAAAAACCATGAACAGAGACAAGGGAGCCTTCATCCTCTCTACCACCTAGAGCAGCATCTTGGCGGAGTGAACGGACAGCGGGGGGTGTGACTTGCCTTCATTCTTGTGACAGGTAAGTCACGCCCTCATGGAACATCAGCTGATAAAGACGGGTCACAAGACACCATCATGTGACACTCTGAAGAAGGCGAAAGACTTTCGTATTGTGACATCCTCAAGGCCTAAACACTCATCCGAGCAAATATAAGGTAGATTTTGTGAACCTGCCCGGAGAAAAACATCAACGAAAATAATTTGTATTTGTTTTAACCAGTTGGTGGCGCTACCACTGCGATCAAAAATAAGTTGGCAGCCGTCTTCAGGGCCTGAATATCCTCAAATGTGAAAAATTTCGAGAAGATGGATCATCTGAATCATTTTGCAGGAACTTTTGTTGCCACGGAGAATAATCAGACTCTGCGGCACCGTAATAGCCACGCCCTTCGAAGGAAAGTCACAAAAATAGGGATAGAGTAAGATCAATGTCTTGAGTCTTTTCTAGCCAATTTTCAATCGGATTCGTTAAAAGGGCACCGTGCAGGACGTCAAAATGTAAAAAATGATATTGATTGGCGCAAGGTGTATAACAGAATATAAACATATAGATGTCTTCAGGTACCGACTCTTGATGTACATGTGAAGTTTTGGATTTTTAGCAGCATGTGCAAGAGAGTTATTAAGCATTTTGTCCATTGCGGCGAAGGAAATCTTAAGTGAAAACTTCAAAGCCCCGCCCCCGTCATATAGTATTTCGGAAACAAAAAATTTTAGCCCCAGTGTTTGTCCCAGGTCTTAAGATGCTACAGACAGAATTTTAAGGCAATCAGATGAAGCCTTTAGGATCAGGGTGCAAAAGAATGACCCCTGTAAACATGCAAAAAAGGGCAAAAGTCGGACTTTCAAAAATTCATAACTCACTTCCTGTTCATATTAGACGTTAAAATATCAAATTTTTCGCCATGCCCGATGAGACTGCCAAGTTTGGTGAATTTTTGTGCATGTTTCGGGGGGGGCAAAAATGTAATCGAACAATCGGAAAAATAATAATAATAATTTCTACAAAAACAACAGGGACTTCGCAGCGGTCGCTGCTCAGGCCCTAATAATAATAATAACAATAATAATAAAAGTATTAATATTTTCTACAAAAACAATAGGGACCTCGCAGCCGTCGCAGCTCGGGCCCTAATAACAATTTCTAGAAAAACAATAGGGACCTCGCAGCGGTCACTGCTCGGGCCCTAATAATAATAATAATAATAATTTCCACAAAAACAATGGGGACCTCGTAGCGGTCGCTGCTCGGGCCCTAATAATAATTTCTACATAAACAATAGGGACCTCGCCGCGGTCGCTGCTCGGGCCCCAATAATAATTTCTACACAAAGTCCATTGTGGTGACCCGCCCCTTTTAAGTAAATTCAAAATGGCCGACTTCCTGTAAAACCTAGCTCATTGCTCCAAGAGACTTTTTTGTAGGTCTTGGTCTTATACATACAGTGAACCCTCGCTACTTCGCGGTTCACCTTTCGCGGGTTCAGTGCTTCGCGGGTATAAAAAATATTCGGGGGCATTGTAGTTTCGCCGAGCGGCACGACGGGCGCTGGAGCGGTTAGACGGCCGGCGTGCGCCGAAGAAGAGCGTGGGCGAAGAGGAGAGAGGACGAAGAAGAGCACGTTCCCCCGGACACGATCGGTGGCGACGTTTCGCGCGGTTCGGACCGTACCAGAGCTCCGGCCGGCGTGCGTGGCAGTTAAGCCGTAGAGGAGCACCTTCCCCGGGCACGGGCGGTGCCAAGCGGCCCCGAGGTTTAACCGAATGGAAGCTCCGGAGGAGGAGGGCATGCTCGCGTCACAGTAAGCCGAAGAGGAGCACCTTCCCCGGGCACGGGCGGTTCCTAGCGGCCCCTAAGTTTAACCAAATGGAAGCTCCGGAGGAGGAGGGCATGCTCGCGTCACAGTAAGCCGAAGAGGAGCACCTTCGCCGGGCACGGGCGGTTCCAAGCGGCCCCTAAGTTTAACCGAATGGAAGCTCCGGAGGAGGCGGGCATGCTCGCGTCACAGTAAGCCGAAGAGGAGCACCTTCCCTGGGCACGGGCGGTGCCAAGCGGCCCCTAAGTTTAACCGAATGGAAGCTCCGGGGGAGGAGGGCGGGCGTGTGTCACAGTTAAGCCGAATTGGAACACCTCTTCCGCCCGGGCACGAACGGAGCGCGAAGCTGTCAGTTATGAATGAATAAATGAATAAATAAATAAATAAATAAAGAATGCCACCTTTCATTTCACAGGGCACACCGGACGGCGTACCAGCAGGTAATAGTCGGAGTAATTAAATAAATACAAAAAGAATGGCTGGGGAATAAAAAAATAATACGTTTTAATAATAATTTGGTTTTTTTGTTATAACATGAATTTCACTCTCTCTCTCTCTCTCTGTATATATATATATATATATATATATATATATATATCTATATATATATATATATATATATATTTATTATATATATTGTATTTTTTTTTAAGCATTTTTGAAGGTGCGCCGCTACTTCGCGGATTTTCAGTTTCCGCGGGTGGTCTCGGTCCCCATTAACCGCGACAACCGAGGGTTCACTGTACTCCATAAAATTTACAAAAAGCGAGGTGAAACACTCAACCAGGGCTGCTTTTTTTAACATTTCTCGAGGGCCATGGCGAGCCATTTAAAAAAAGCTGTACAACTAACGTATAAAATATTGATAAATTTGCTCTGCCTGATGTGTGTGTCAAGTTTCACGAGTTGTCGTTCATATTTAGAACCTCATAATCAGCGTTGTTTTATTGCCGAACAGTGCAATGCCACTCCCACAACTTTTCACGAAAAAGGATGAATTTCGTATTGTGACATCCTCATGGACGAAACAGTCCTCCGAGCATATATGAGGGCGACCTTGTTGAGTTGCACGGAGAAAAACATCCAAGAAAATAACTTGTATTAGCTTTTACCAGTTGGTGGCGCTACTACTACGATGAAAAATAGGTTGGTAGATGTCTTCAGGGTTGAAGTATCCTCAAATGTGTACAACTTCGAGAAGATAGGATCATCTCAGTCATGTTGCCGGAGCTTTTGTTGCCACAAAGTACAATCGGACTTTTCAGCACCGTAATAGCCACGCCTTTTGCCAAAACGTCACAAAACTCCGCAGAGAGTAAGATCATTGTCTTGAGTCTTTTCTGACTAATTTTCAGTCGGATTCGTCAAAAGGGCACCGTGCAGTACGTGAAAATTAAAATAAAAACAAATTTTTTATTCCACTTGGCGGCGCTGTGTGTATAACAAAATAATAACATTAAGATGTCTTCAGGTCGGGACATTTTATTTACAGGTGAAGGTTTGGATTTTTAGGAGCATGTGCAGGGGAGTTATTAAGCATTCATTTATTTGTATTAGGTTCATTTTGTCTTCTTATTATTGATATTTGACAGATTCATTAAAAGCAGACAATTATGTTTTAGGTAAATTTTTTACCTGACATGTTTCGGCGAGTCTTTCGCCTTCTTCAGAGTGTCGCATGATGGTGTCTTGAGACCCGTCTTTATCAGCTGATGTTCCATGAGGGTGTGAATTACCTGTCAAAAAAATGAAAAATCATAGCAGTAAAAGAACAAGCACAACATGAACATTACAAATCAGCAATCACTGACCACTGCAAAAGGGAAAACCACATCATGGACCGGGAGAAGGGCAGGGTCATCCGCACCGAAGAGAACAAACAACAGCGCTGGATCAGAGAGGCCATTGAGATCTGAAAGCGAGGCATAAAAACCATGAACAGAGACAAGGGAGCCTTCATCCTCTCTACCACCTGGAGCAGCATCTTGGCGGAGTGAACGGACAGCGGGGGGCGTGACTTGCCTTCATTCTTGTGACAGGTAAGTCACGCCCTCATGGAACATCAGCTGATAAAGACGGGTCACAAGACACCATCATGTGACACTCTGAAGAAGGCGAAAGACTTTCGTATTGTGACATCCTCAAGGCCTAAACACTCATCCGAGCAAATATAAGGTAGATTTTGTTAACCTGCCCGGAGAAAAACATCAACGAAAATAATTTGTATTTGTTTTAACCAGTTGGTGGCGCTACCACTGCGATCAAAAATAAGTTGGCAGCCGTCTTCAGGGCCTGAATATCCTCAAATGTGAAAAATTTCGAGAAGATGGATCATCTGAATCATTTTGCAGGAACTTTTGTTGCCACGGAGATTAATCAGACTCTGCGGCACCGTAATAGCCACGCCCTTCGAAGGAAAGTCACAAAAATAGGGATAGAGTAAGATCAATGTCTTGAGTCTTTTCTAGCCAATTTTCAATCGGATTCGTTAAAAGGGCACCGTGCAGTACGTCAAAATGTAAAAAATGATATTGATTGGCGCAAGGTGTATAACTGAATATAAACATATAGATGTCTTCAGGTACCGACTCTTTATGTACATGTGAAGTTTTGGATTTTTAGCAGCATGTGCAGGAGAGTTATTAAGCATTTTGTCCATTGCGGCGAAGGAAATCTTAAGTGAAAACTTCGAAGCCCCGCCCCCGTTCATATAGTATTTCGGAAACAAAAAATTTTAGCCCCAGTGTTTGTCCCAGGTCTTAAGATGCTACAGACAGAATTTTAAGGCAATCAGATGAAGCCTTTAGGATCAGGGTGCAAAAGAATGACCCCTGTAAACATGCAAAAAAGGGCAAAAGTCCTTAAAATGTAAATTTTAGTGCTGTAAATGCATTTTCAGCTCGCGCTGTACACATTTGCTATGAGAGGCATTATCTCATAAGGGAAATATTGGACAATGAAATTAATGACTGCCCAGGCTTCAGGATGTCTTTTTACACTATATAAATGTGGAAATTTACTTTGGAAACGTTTGGTTTAGCTGTTATAAAAGTTTGGTTTTTTAGTGCTGTAAATGCATTTTCAGCTCGCGCTGTACACATTTGCTATGAGAGGCATTATCTCATAAGGGAAATATTGGACAATCAAATTAATGACTTCCCAGGCTTCAGGATGCCTTTTTACACTCTATAAATGTGGAAATTTACATTGGAAACGTTTGGTTTAGCTGTTAATGAAGTTTCGTTTTTTAGTGCTGAAAATTCATTGTCTGCTGGCGCTGTACACTTTTTCTAAGTGTTGCAATATCTCATGAAGGAAATACTGGACAATCAAATTAATGACTTTCCAGGCTTCAGGATGCCTTTTTACACTATATAAAGGTGGAAATTTACATTGGAAACGTTTGGTTTAGCTGTTATAAAAGTTTGGTTTTTTAGTGCTGTAAATGCATTTTCAGCTCGCGCTGTACACATTTGCTATGAGAGGCATTATCTCATAAGGGAAATATTGGACAATCAAATTAATGACTGCCCAGGCTTCAGGATGTCTTTTTACACTATATAAAGGTGGAAATTTACATTGGAAACGTTTGGTTTAGCTGTTATAAAAGTATGGTTTTTTAGTGCTGAAAATGCATTTACAGCACGAAAAAAACAAACTTTTATAACAGCTAAACCAAACGTTTCCAATGTAAATTTCCACATTTATATAGTGTAAAAAGGCATCCTGAAGCCTGGGAAGTCATTAATTTGATTGTCCAGTATTTCCCTTATGAGATAATGCCTCACATAGCAAATGTGTACAGCGCGAGCTGGAAATGCATTTACAGCACTAAAAAAACAAACTTTTATAACAGCTAAACTAAACGTTTCCAATGTAAATTTCCACCTTTATATAGTGTAAAAAGACATCCTGAAGCCTGGGCAGTCATTAATTTGATTGTCCAATATTTCCCTTATGAGATAATGCCTCTCATAGAAAATGTGTACAGCGCGAGCTGAAAATGCATTTACAGCACTAAAAAACCAAACTTTTATAACAGCTAAACCAAACGTTTCCAATGTAAATTTCCACCTTTATATAGTGTAAAAAAACATCCTGAAGCCTGGGCAGTCATTAATTTGATTGTCCAATATTTCCCTTATGAGATAATGCCTCTCATAGCAAATGTGTACAGCGCGAGCTGAAAATGCATTTACAGCACTAAAAAAACAAACTTTTATAACAGCTAAACCAAACGTTTCCAATGTAAATTTCCACCTTTATATAGTGTAGAAAGGCATCCTGAAGCCTGGAAAGTCATTAATTTGATTGTCCAGTATTTCCTACATGAGATATTGCAACACTTAGAAAAAGTGTACAGCGCCAGCAGACAATGAATTTGCAGCACTAAAAAAACGAAACTTCATTTACAGCTAAACCAAACGTTTCCAATGTAAATTTCCACATTTATATAGTGTAAAAAGGCATCCTGAAGCCTGGGAAGTCATTAATTTGATTGTCCAGTATTTCCTTCATGAGATATTGCAACACTTAGAAAAAGTGTACAGCGCCAGCAGACAATGAATTTGCAGCACTAAAAAAACGAAACTTCATTAACAGCTAAACCAAACGTTTCCAATGTAAATTTCCACCTTTATATAGTGTAAAAAGATATCCTGAAGCCTGGGCAGTCATTAATTTGATTGTCCAATATTTTCCTTATGAGATAATGCCTCTCATAGCAAATGTGTACAGCGCGAGCTGAAAATGCATTTACAGCACTAAAAAACCAAACTTTTATAACAGCTAAACCAAACGTTTCCAATGTAAATTTCCACAATTATATAGTGTAAAAAGGTCTCCTGAAGCCTGGGAAGTCATTAATTTGATTGTCCAGCATTTCCATTATGAGATAATGTCTCACATAGCAAATGTGTACAGCGCGAGCTGAAAATGCATTTACAGCACTAAAAAACCAAACTTTTATAACAGCTAAACCAAACGTTTACAATGTAAATTTCCACCTTTATATAGTGTAAAAAGGCATCCTGAAGCCTGGAAAGTCATTAATTTGATTGTCCAGTATTTCCTTCATGAGAAAATGCAACACTTAGAAAAAGTGTACAGCGCCAGCAGACAATGAATATGCAGCACTAAAAAAACGAAACTTCATTAACAGCTAAACCAAACGTTTCCAATGTAAATTTCCACATTTATATAGTGTAAAAAGGCATCCTGAAGCCTGGGAAGTCATTAATTTGATTGTCCATTATTTCCCTTATGAGATAATGCCTCACATAGCAAATGTGTACAGCGCGAGCTGAAAATGCATTTACAGCACTAAAAAAACAAACTTTTATAACAGCTAAACTAAACGTTTCCAATGTAAATTTCCACCTCTATATAGTGTAAAAAGGTCTCCTGAAGCCTGGTAAGTCATTAATTTGATTGTCCAGTATTTCCCTTATGGGATAATGCCTCACATAGCAAATGTGTACAGCGCGAGCTGAAAATGCATTTACAGCACTAAAAAACCAAACGTTAGGAGTGTTTCCTTACACTTAGATACGTTTATACTGTGTATATTTGCATGCTTTTTCTGAATGTCTGCTGCTAATGTTATACATTAACGGCTACATTACGCCGCCGACTCTGTGTGATCTATATCTTTGCTGCTGTAACACCTCAAATTTCCCCATTGTGGGACTAATAAAGGACATCTTATCTTATCTTATCTTATGTTTATAACAGCTAAACCAAACGTTTCCAATGTAAATTTCCACCTTTATATAGTGTAGAAAGGCATCCTGAAGCCTGGAAAGTCATTAATTTGATTGTCCAGTATTTCCTTCATGAGATATTGCAACACTTAGAAAAAGTGTACAGCGCCAGCAGACAATGAATTTGCAGCACTAAAAAAACGAAACTTCATTAACAGCTAAACCAAACGTTTCCAATGTAAATTTCCACATTTATATAGTGTAAAAAGGCATCCTGAAGCCTGGGAAGTCATTAATTTGATTGTCCAGTATTTCCTTCATGAGATATTGCAACACTTAGAAAAAGTGTACAGCGCCAGCAGACAATGAATTTGCAGCACTAAAAAAACGAAACTTCATTAACAGCTAAACCAAACGTTTCCAATGTAAATTTCCACATTTATATAGTGTAAAAAGGCATCCTGAAGCCTGGGAAGTCATTAATTTGATTGTCCAGTATTTCCCTTATGAGATAATGCCTCACATAGCAAATGTGTACAGCGCGAGCTGAAAATGCATTTACAGCACTAAAAAAACTAACTTTTATAACAGCTAAACTAAACGTTTCCAATGTAAATTTCCACCTTTATATAGTGTAAAAAAGACATCCTGAAGCCTGGGCAGTCATTAATTTGATTGTCCAATATTTCCCTTATGAGATAATGCCTCACATAGCATTTACAGCACTAAAAACCAAACTTTTATAACAGCTAAACCAAACGTTTCCAATGTAAATTTCCACCTTTATATAGTGTAGAAAGGCATCCTGAAGCCTGGAAAGTCATTAATTTGATTGTCCAGTATTTCCTTCATGAGATATTGCAACACTTAGAAAAAGTGTACAGCGCCAGCAGACAATGAATTTTCAGCACTAAAAAAACGAAACTTCATTAACAGCTAAACCAAACGTTTCCAATGTAAATTTCCACATTTATATAGTGTAAAAAGGCATCCTGAACCCTGGGAAGTCATTAATTTGATTGTCCAGTATTTCCCTTATGAGATAATGCCTCACATAGCAAATGAGTACAGCGCGAGCTGAAAATGCATTTACAGCACTAAAAAACCAAACTTTTATAACAGCTAAACCAAACGTTTCCAATGTACATTTCCACCTTTATATAGTGTAAAAAGGCATCCTGAAGCCTGGGAAGTCATTAATTTGATTGTCCAGTATTTCCCTTATGAGATAATGCCTCACATAGCAAATGTGTACAGTGCGAGCTGAAAATGCATTTACAGCACGAAAAAAACAAACTTTTATAACAGCTAAACCAAACGTTTCCAATGTCAATTTCCACATTTATATAGTGTAAAAAGGCATCCTGAAGCCTGGGAAGTCATTAATTTGATTGTCCAGTATTTCCCTTATGAGATAATGCCTCACATAGCAAATGTGTACAGCGCGAGCTGAAAATGCATTTACAGCACTAAAAAACCAAACTTTTATAACAGCTAAACCAAACGTGTCCAATGTAAATTTCCACCTTTATATAGTGTAGAAAGGCATCCTGAAGCCTGGAAAGTCATGAATTTGATTGTCCAGTATTTCCTTCATGAGATATTGCAACACTTAG
Source organism: Idiotropiscis lumnitzeri (assembly GCF_059441095.1). Taxonomy (NCBI): domain Eukaryota; kingdom Metazoa; phylum Chordata; class Actinopteri; order Syngnathiformes; family Syngnathidae; genus Idiotropiscis; species Idiotropiscis lumnitzeri. Next base: position 523,347 of record NW_028283647.1, read on the forward strand.
AAAAAGTGTACAGCGCCAGCAGACAATGAATTTGCAGCACTAAAAAAACGAAACTTCATTTCCAGCTAAACCAAACGTTTCCAATGTAAATTTCCACATTTATATAGTGTAAAAAGGCATCCTGAAGCCTGGGAAGTCATTAATTTGATTGTCCAGTATTTCCCTTATGAGATAATGCCTCACATAGCAAATGTGTACAGCGCGAGCTGAAAATGCATTTACAGCACTAAAAAAACAAACTTTTATAACAGCTAAACTAAACGTTTCCAATGTAAATTTTCACCTTTATATAGTGTAAAAAGACATCCTGAAGCCTGGGAAGTCATTAATTTGATTGTCCAGTATTTCCCTTATGAGATAATGCCTCACCATAGCAAATGTGTACAGCGCGAGCTGAAAATGCATTTACAGCACTAAAAAACCAAACTTTTATAACAGCTAAACCAAACGTTTCCAATGTAAATTTCCACCTTTATATAGTGTAAAAAGGCATCCTGAAGCCTGGGAAGTCATTAATTTGATTGTCCAGTATTTCCCTTTTGAGATAATGCCTCACATAGCAAATGTGTACAGCGCGAGCTGAAAATGCATTTACAGCACTAAAAAACCAAACTTTTATAACAGCTAAACCAAACGTTTCCAATGTAAATTTCCACCTTTATATAGTGTAAAAAGGCATCCTGAAGCCTGGGAAGTCATTAATTTGATTGTCCAGTATTTCCCTTATGAGATAATGCCTCACATAGCAAATGTGTACAGCGCGAGCTGAGAATGCATTTACAGCACTAAAAAAACAAACTTTTATAACAGCTAAACCAAACGTTTCCAATGTAAATTTCCACCTTTATATAGTGTAGAAAGGCATCCTGAAGCCTGGAAAGTCATTAATTTGATTGTCCAGTATTTCCTTCATGAGATATTGCAACACTTAGAAAAAGTGTACAGCGCCAGCAGACAATGAATTTGCAGCACTAAAAAAACGAAACTTCATTAACAGCTAAACCAAACGTTTCCAATGTAAATTTCCACATTTATATAGTGTAAAAAGGCATCCTGAAGCCTGGGAAGTCATTAATTTGATTGTCCAGTATTTCCTTCATGAGATATTGCAACACTTAGAAAAAGTGTACAGCGCCAGCAGACAATGAATTTGCAGCACTAAAAAAACGAAACTTCATTAACAGCTAAACCAAACGTTTCCAATGTAAATTTCCACATTTATATAGTGTAAAAATGCATCCTGAAGCCTGGGAAGTCATTAATTTCTTTGTCCAGTATTTCCTTCATGAGATACAGCAACACTTAGAAAAAGTCTGTGTGACAGCCTGGAGAGACTGCTGACAGGAGGGAATAGACCCCACTGGGGCTGACATGGGCTAGCTACCCATGCTGGCAGTCTCTGACACTGTGTTCAGTTTGTTGGAGACACCCGCCAAGTGCTACAGAAAGTCTACAAAGAATGACACCCCTACAGCCTGCGAGAGCGGGGGCGCAAGATGGCTCAATGACTGACCACACGGTTACAGACCTAGGAACAAACATGACTACGAGCAAGAACACGGTGCATGAGACAATGGCAGCAGGACACTCACTTCAGGTCTGCACCTGTGGCTGGGCAAAAGTAACATCAGTTACAGGGTTGAAGATCCACCAAGGAAAGAAGCGGTGTTTGGGAAAGCCGAGTCAAGGGCCTCGCATTGACCAATACTTCTTACGAAGTAATGCGTCAAATCAGTCGAGTGAAGCACAGCGACGGGAAAAAAACCAAAGTTCGCAGAGCATCAGCCCCCCTGTCACTGAGGAGGGTATTATAAACACAGAATTGCAGGAGGTAGAACCCACCCAGCCACAGAGACCTCCCAAAGAGAACAAGATCAAAGGGCACAGACAGAGTGTGAGGTGGCCCAAAACTATTGAGAAGAGAGAGTGGGAAACCGTCAATAACGACCTGGTGAAAATGTTGGAGCAACAAGTGGGCACTGCAGAGAGAAAGCTGGAACACATCGGTGACATCATCTACCACTATGGAGAGGAGCGCTTTGGAGTGAACAGCTGGAAAACCACCAACAAAATACCACCACCAACCAAACCTAGGAGGCAACAAGAGATAGAGAGACTGATCAGGGAAAGAAGGGACCTGCGGAAACAGTGGAGAAAAGCCTCTGATCCAGAGAGAGAAGGTCTCATGCTGCTCCATGGGGACATCAAGCTCCGGTTGAAAACCTTACGAAGAGCAGAGAACTTGAGGAAACTTCGCAGGAAGAAGGAACACACAAGAACCCTGTTCTATAAAAATCCCTTCAAGTTTGTCAAAGATCTCTTCGCTAAGGACAAAAGCGGGTTACTGCAAACTTCAAAGAAGGAACTTGAAGAGCACCTGGAAAAGGTCTACCAAGACACGAAAAGGCATGAACAGCTAGCCATCCCACATGATATCCCCCCCATTCGACCACCAGAGGTCAACATCGAGACCGGCCCTCCAAAATGGAAAGAAGTGGAGAACATGGTGGGCGTGCAAGATCAGGATCTGCACCAGGACCAAATGGAGTGTCATATAAGCTCTACAAGAACTCACCAGATGTCCTACGCTATCTTTGGAGGCTAATGAGAATCGTCTGGCAGAAGGGGATAATACCAAAGGCATGGCGAAGGGCTGGAGGTGTACTAATTCCAAAAGAGAAGGACGCAGATATCAGTCAATTTCGGCCAATCAGCCTTCTCAACGTTGAAGGGAAAATCTTTTTCAGCGTCTTGACACACACCACCTACCTGGAGAAAAAACGAGTACATTGACACATCCGTACAAAAGGCTGGAATTTCTGGATTCTCTGGCTGCTTGGAGCACACCAGTATGATCTGGCATCAGATTCAAGCAGCGAAGAAGAACAAAGGGGATCTTCATGTCATCTTTCTCGACCTAGCCAATGCCTTTGGTTCAGTTCCGCATAGCCTTCTCTGGGAGTCCTTCAACTTCTTCCGCGTTCCAACATCCATCACTACCTTGGTAAAATCCTACTTTGAAGACCTGCAGCTGTGCTTCACAACACCCGACTTCAAAACATCATGGCAGCAAGTAGAAGTAGGCATCATGGCAGGTTGCACGATCTCACCCCTGGCCTTTACAATGGCCATGGAGGTCATCATCAGGGCCTCAAAATGGGTGGCGGGGTGAGCGAACCAGGAACGGGATCCGCCTTCCACCGTCCGAGTATATATGGACGACATGACCACTCTGACCACCACTGCAGCTTGCACCAGGCGGCTACTTGGTAAGCTGCAGGAAAACATCAGCTGGGCCCGGATGAAAATCAAGCCGAACAAGTCACGTAGCATCTCGATAATCAAGGGAGAGCTAAAAGACGTGAAGTTCTGCATTGGTGACGAACCAATACCAACGGTGGCAGAACAACCTGTCAAAAGCCTGGGCAGATGGTATGACTCAAGTCTTAAGGATAAAAACCAGGTGCAGCAGCTAAGACAGGATATCATCAACGACCTGAACAACATCAACAAGACTCCACTACCAGGGAAGCTCAAGCTCTGGTGTCTGCAATTTGGGCTTCTCCCTCTCGTGATGTGGCCACTCACTGTCTACGAGGTCCCACTAACAACTGTGGAGAAGATGGAGCGAGCCATCACAGTATATGTGAAACAGTGGCTTGGTGTCCCACGCTGTCTGAATAACATCAGCCTCTATGGCAAAGGAGTCCTCGAACTGCCCATCACAAGTCTCACTGAAGAATACAAGTGCTCTAAAGTGAGACTACAGATGACGCTGACGGACTCCAGAGACCGGACCATCAGTGAAACGGCACCACCCCTGTCAACTGCACGGAAATGGACACCATCCAGTGCAGTGCAGCATGCCACAGCAGCCCTGAGGCACAGCGATATTGTGGGACACGTCCAGAGGGGAAGAGGAGGCTTTGGCCTTACAGCAAGCAAACCAACTTGGTGTAAGGCCTCAACCGCAGAGAGGAAAAAAATGGTCGTGGAGGAGGTGCGCCGCCAGGAAGAGGCTGAAAGGTCTGCAAAGGCTGTCTCGCTTGCCAAGCAGGGACAGTGGATGAGGTGGGAAGGCCTGGAGAAAAGAAAGCTTGGCTGGAGGGATCTCTGGGAGATGGAAGCTAGCAACATCAGCTTCATCATCAGAGCTACCAATGACGTGCTGCCATCCCCAAAAAACCTCCACCAGTGGTATGGCGAAGATCCAACCTGTGCCCTCTGCCCAACACCAGCAACTCTCAAACACATCCTGACTGGTTGTAAGACCAGCCTCACACAAGGCCGCTATACCTGGAGGCACAACCAGGTCCTCAAGAGCTTGGCAGCAGTGCTTGAAAGCAGGAGAACTACCATCAACTCCTTGCCCTTAAGAGCCACCACTACCATTACAGCACCAAAATTTGTCCGAGAGGGACAGGAAAAGCCCAACCATCCTTTTCTCAAGCCAGAAGTTGGTCAGCTAACCAAGGCTTGGGATTGGAAGATGCTGGTCGATATAGGTCAGCAACTAATCTTCCCAGCAGAGATTGCAACCACCACCCTAAGGCCAGACTTAGTGCTGTGGTCCCATTCATTGAAGACTGTCTACATTGCAGAGCTCACAGTCCCGTGGGAAAATGCAGTTGAAGAGGCCTATGAGCGTAAGAAGTTGCGCTACACTGAACTGGCGGCGGACGCACAACAACGAGGGTGGAAAGCCAAGGTCTATCCCGTCGAAGTTGGATGCAGAGGGTTTCTGGCCTCATCAACCATCAAGCTGCTGAAAGACCTGGGAATCCATGGACAGGCTCTGCGGCACACAGTCAGATCGCTCTCTAAAGCGGCTGAAAGAAGCAGCCAGTGGATCTGGATGAAGAGGAAGGACCCCTACTGGGCTCATAGATCAGCAACATGACCCCCGTCCCCCCTCCCCATCCCACCACTAATCTGCGTCATCCCACTTGAGTACCCAGGGCAGAACCATCCACCACAGTTAATTGGGCATGGGACATAAGCGCGGGCGTGATCAACCGGCCGCTGGCCACCATCGATGAGGGTGTCTAGTGATAAAGGCCGAAACACCCAGTGATTTGATGGAACACTACTGACGATGTGTCCCAAATTGACATCTTTCCCATTCCAACCATGAGACACAACCCCCATGCCACTCTCCATAGCAAGCCTAACCTCATGAGAATACCATCTATCGGCACAATGGACAGTTTACCATCACGTCCATGTTTTTATGATTCTGCTATGTGAGGCATTATCTCATAAGGGAAATACTGGACAATCAAATTAATGACTGTCCAGGCTTCAGGATGTCTTTTTCCACGATATAAAGGTGGAATCTTTCATTGGAAACGTTTGGTTTAGCTGTTATAGAAGTTTGGGTTTTTATTGTGCTGCAAATGCATTTTCAGCTTGCGCTGTGCACATTTGCAAAGTGAGGCAATATCTCATAAGGGAAATACTGGACAATCAAATTAATGACTGTCCAGTCTTCAGTATGTCAGTTTACACTATATAAAGGAAGAAATTTACATTGGAAACGTTGAATTAAGCTGTTATAGAAATGTGGTAGTTTAGTACTGCAAATGCATTTTCAGCTCGCGCTGTACACATTTTCTAAGTGAAGCATTATCTCATGAGGGAAAGACTGGACAATCAAATTAATGACTGTCCAGTCTTCAGTATGTCAGTTTACACTATTGTTAGGTTGAAGATATATTTTATCCCATATTTTACTCTATTAGTATTGCAAAAGAATTGTTCCACAGCGTGACCTATGTTTGACCATATGGATGAGAAGACTTCAAGAGAAGCGGATGCCTGAAGACAGGATCAACGTCTACAACATCAAAGGAGGTGTGCCGAGACACACCTCTGAACCAAAAGGACTGAGACTTTAGTGCCAGAGCACTAAAAGGCATATCTGCCTTTTCAATCAGTAAATGACTGCCATTGATGTCTGTCTTTCCTCTTGTGTCTGAAATGTTTACATGTTCCTGCTGGTGCTCCCCCCTTCGTTCCTTAGTGCAAATACATTGTATTGTTTAGGGACTTCCCAAATAAAATAGAGGGCTCGGCGGAGTGTGCTCCAGAACGAAGTTGGAGATGTAACTGAGCACACCTCCGTTCGTTCTCCTCGCGAGTAAAAGATCAACTCTTGTCTTCCTTTCATTCATTTTGCCTTTGTTCAGTGAATGCTTAGGTGATTGAACCTGACATTATTTTGGTCCTTCGAGCGGGAAGCCAAGATACCTGAGGATTCCAGCGGGTGTGGTGAACTCCAGAAAGACCATGGCCATGGCAGGCTCACTAGAGAGAGCCTAAAAATCCTTTTCCAGGACTGGACCTCACCCCACCAGCTGGGATCTGACGGTTGACGGCGATCCAATGGAGGGAAGACAACAGTGGTGAGATATTTTTTTTTAGGGGGGAAGTGACTGACTGGAGGTCATTGCGCGTTAAGAATAAATAAATAAGTGTTCAGAATAAATAAATGAGCATTAAGAATAAATAAATAAAAATAAAACATAAAAAAGAAAAAAAAGCAAAGAAAGACATGAAGTAGAGATGAAATAAGAAAAGAGAAAGAAAGAAAGATAGATAGAGAAAAGAGAAAGAAATTGTGTATAGATAAGAAATCCTGTGCATACTAGTCGATGGCAGGTCCATGAAGGACAGTGGAGTGAGAAATAAAAAAACCCTGTGAATACTAGTCAATGGCAGGTATATGACGGCGGAGTCCGAGAAATTCCGTGGAGAAAGTAGGACGGCGGAGTCTGTGTGTACACTTAAATTCCGTGTGTGAATGTTTGCGCAAACCGTATGTAAAGTGAGTGAACGGTGTGATTGGGGATTACAAATACCACTTGGTATTTTATCCGATGTAATACAGTAGGGTTGTACACAGCAGACTGGTGTGGATGCAAAGGCAATAATTCTCCACCTGAAAAGGTTGAATTGAGAATTACCACAACAGGAAATTTGAGTTGCTGTCCTACTGATGAGAAACCAGTTTTTAGAACACCTTAGGTGTTGACAAACTGGTCCAAATTTTCTAAAATGGGGATATTAGGTAGTAAAATAAAACCCAGGGATACGCTGCAGTGTAGAGATTGGAAGTTCATCGAAAAACAGGATCCTGATAAAACTCAGTATTTAGATACATGGATAACTGAACATGGCTTTAATGGTCAGTTAAATACACAAAAAATAGCCGCATTGCAGGGATCAATCATAGGAAAGACGAAAAAGACCCCAAAAAGATTAAGAAAAATGGCTTTGAGGAAACAGAATATTGGATGAGGGTAGCCTTAAAAAGAGAAGAGGGATACAGGAAACAAAAAGAGAATGAAAACAAAATAAGCAAAGGAAAGGAATGCGAAAAGTCAGATAGAGCAAATTACACTGAAATAGGAAGAGTAAAACAAAAGGATGATGAGACTTTTGAGCAACACAAAGTGAGAATGACAGCTGTGTTTAAAAATCACAGCGGGCTACAGGAAAATGGTAATGTAAATGGGCCATTTCAACAGCAGTTGAAGAATGCTTTACATGCAGGCTCAAGAGAGGTAATTCATAAGTGGGTAAATAAACATTTCATTTGCCTGCCAACAGGTACCCTGGAGGAGTATGTAAATCACGCCCTCCATGCTGAGAAGATAGAAAATAAAAAGAAGCAGAGGTCTATAGACAGGACAGGTCAGGTAGGACAGGTAGGACAGGAGGTCTTTTATCGAGGTGGAAAGGGCCTAGGTAGCTTTAGAGGACAAAGGGGCAGACGACAGAGAGGAGGAAGAATAGGAAGAGGAGCAAACAGGCAAAATACATCAGGCTGCTGGCGTTGTGGTAAAGAAGGCCATATAGCAAGAGATTGCCCTGAGAAAAAGCAACCTTCAGCATGACTAGGATAGGAAGCATCTAAACAGGATTTAGAGGCTGATCAAGGAACAGATGAGTTTCTAGATGAAGAGGTCCTCCTAAATTTACAAGAGATATTGGCCTTTGATGAAATAACTGAGCTGAAATAACCTTATTGGTAAATGGGTCACCAATTACCTTTTTATGTGACACTGGTGCATGTAGGATTGCTTGTAATAAATTAATTCCAAATGATAGAGCAAGAGAAATGTGTCATAGTCAGATTTGCAAGTGGAAAACTGTCTAGAGTAACAGAATTAGAACCTGTGTGGTTGAGGGACCCAGAAGGACACTGAGTTGGTTGCATGAATTGAAATTAGGTTTACTTTTACAGAACAATGAGAGCCCAAGTTGTGGGGATGTGATTAATTTACAGAAAAAGATTATTGATGGCACAATTTATACTTACATGATCCGACAGACAAGGTATATCATTCTGATGATGGGTTTTACTTAATTGTATACTTGTGTCTTTTTCAGAAAGAGAGGAGTAGGTGTTGTGAAATCTTAATTGAATGAAGAAGTGAGCATGAGAAACCCTTGTAGGAGCATAGGTGTTTCCTGATTTTGTAGTTTTTGATTTGATACCTTGATAGTTTTGAGTGGCTTTGGTAAGGCTACAGTGAATTTGGAAAATTCAAAAAAAAAAAGGAGTGAGGAAAGTTTGACAGAGGGCAATGGGTATTGGTGTAATCGTAACTCATGAGTGTGCTGTAACAAAGAGTTAACAGCTCTTTGAAGTTAGATGCTCGTTCCCAAGTAGGGGGAGGAAGTCAGAGAGAGAGTTTGGTGATTGAAGAAGGTGTGACTTGAACAAATGAATAAGGATAAGAATTAGGTTCTGCTGTAAGGATGATTTGAAGAAATAAATATGTTATGTTTCATACTTCAGTTGATGATCTTTCTATTAAGGTAACTGTAGTTAGTAACTGGAATGAAATGCACAGATGGAAATGACACGGAAAAAAAAGATGGTAATTTGATAAGAAGGGCTAGTATTTACATTAGAAATAGAAATAGAAATAGAAATAGAAATCCCTTTATTGTCATTGTACTCAAGTGTGCAACGAGATTAGAGGGCTCCCCTCTCCAGTGCAATACAACAATAATACAGACAAATATATAAATTAGATAAATAAATAAGACTGAATAGGGCATATAGAAACACATCACAATGCTGTTTTGCAAGGTTAGGGTGGTCTCGTGTGTGTGTGAGAGTTCAGTATGGAGATGGCTCTCGGAAAGAAACTGTTTCTCAGTCTATTGGTCCTTGATTTGATGCATCTGTAGCGCCTGCCAGAGGGCAACAGGTCGAACAGGTGTGAGTTTGGGTGGGTATTGTCTTTGACGATGTTGAGAGCCCTTCTGAGGCACCGGGCGGTGTAGATGTCCGACAGCGAGGGGAGAGGGCAGCCAATAATCCTTTGCGCTGTTTTGACTGTCCTCTGGAGCCTCACTCTGTCCGCCTCAGTGCAGCCGCTGTACCAGGTGGAGACAGAGTACGTCAGCAGGCTCTCGATGGACGAGTGGTAGAAGGCCAGCAGCAGCTTCCTGTCCAGGTTGAATTTCCTGAGGACTCTCAGGAAGTGCAGACGTTGGCGGACCTTCTTTACCACTGCTGTGGTGTTGTGACTCCAAGAAAGGTCATCGGAGATCTGTACTCCCAGGAACTTGAACGTGTGGACCCTCTCCACACACACGCCTTCGATGCAGAGGGGGGGCGGCAGCGTCTTGTTCCTCCTGAAGTCGACGACAATCTCCTTTGTTTTAGCAGAGTTAAGGTGCAGTCTGTTGTCCTTGCACCAAGTTGTCAGTCTCTTTACCTCCTCTCTGTAGGCTGTCTCGTAACCTTCCGAGATCAGACCGACCACTGTCGTGTCGTCAGCAAACTTGACGATGGTGTTGTTGCCGTGGGCCGGGCTGCAGTCGTAGGTGTAGAGGGCGTACAGGAGAGGGCTCAGCACGCATCCTTGGGGGGAACCGGTGCTCAGCATGAGGGTGGAGGACGTGTAGGGGCCGAGCAACACAGTCTGGGGTCTGTTGGTCAGAAAGTCCTTAATCCAGATGCGTGTGAGGGCAGGGAGGCCGAGAGTGTCCAGTTTGGCGACGAGGATGTCTGGGATGATCGTGTTGAATGCCGAGCTGTAGTCCACAAAGAGCATCCTTGCATAGCTCCGCTGTTGTTCCAGGTGGCCCAGTACAACATGCAGAGCAGTGTCGATGGCGTCCTCAGTGGATCTGTTAGCCCGGTATGCAAACTGGTAGGGGTCCAGAGTGGGAGGAAGGCAGTCCCTGATGTGCTGGAGAACCAGCCTCTCGAAGCACTTCATAATGACTGGTGTGAGAGCAACAGGACGGTAGTCATTCAGGTGGACGGCTGGTGACTTTTTGGGGACAGGAATAATGGTGGAGGTTTTCAAGCAGGAGGGGATGACTGCCTGAGCCAGGGAGCGGTTGAAGATCCTGCAGAAAACATGTGACAGTTGGTGGGCACATGCTCTGAGGACCTTGCCTGGTATTCCGTCGGATCCAGTAGCTTTTCCTGGGGTTGACCGTGTTCCTCTACGATGAGTGGGGGGGAGTTGGAGCTTGAAGTGCGGGGGTGTGATGGTTGGGGCGAGTCAAAGCGAGCGAAGAAGCAGTTAAGCTCCTCTGCCAGCGATGCACTCGGGTCTACAGAGGTCGTGCTGCTGCCACGGAAGTTGGTGATGCTCCGTAGACCCTGCCACACCTCCCGTGGTCTGTTACTGGCAAGGTGGGCCTCCAGCCTCCCCTTGTAGGTTGCCTTTGCTAGCTTGATGCCTTTGCTCAGGTCAGCACGAGCCACCCTGTACTGGGCTTTGTCGCCTGACCTGAAGGCAGCGTCACGGGCCTTGAGGAGAGCGCGAACCCTGCTGGACATCCAGGGCTTCGCATTTGGGAAGGTCCGTATAGTCTTTTGTTGGGACACAGTTTCCATGCAGAACTTGATGTAGTCCAGTACACAATGCGTGTAGACATCAAGGTCCTGATGATCAAAGAGGTCCCAGTTTGTGTCATGAAAGCAGTCCTGTAATTCACTCATGGCGTCGTCACGCCAGGTTTTCACAGTCTTTGTGGTAGGCCTGAATCTGCGCCTGAGAGGGGTGTACGCAGGTGCGAGCTGCAAGGACAGGTGGTCTGACTGGCCGAGGGGGGCGAGTGGGAGGGCTCTGTATGCGTGCTTGATGTTCGAGTACACATGGTCGAGAGTGTTGTCTCCCCTCGTCGGGCACTTGACATGCTGGTGAAACTCTGGGAGTACAGTCTTTAAATTGGCCTTATTAAAGTCTCCCGCTACAATGTGACCGCCATCAGGGTGCGCCCGCTGATGTTTATTGATGACGCACGCGAGTAGCGAGAGCGCCGTGCTAGTGCTAGCGTCGGGAGGGATGTAAACAGCTGTGAGAATCACTACCGTTAGCTCCCTCGGGAGAAAATAAGGCCGGCATTTAACGGACATGAACTCGATGTCGGGGGAAGAGTGCTTCTCGACGATCGTGCTATCGCCGCACCAGTTCTCATGCACGTAAACACAGAGCCCCCCGCCCCTCCTCTTACCGGTGTCCCTCGTCCGATCCGCGCGATGTAGCGAGCGCCCGGCCAGCTGGATGCTAGCGTCGGGGACGTCTGCGTGCAGCCAGGTTTCCGTGACGACGATCACACTGCTATCGCGCACATAGCGGTTTCCCAGGATTTGTAATCCCAGGTCGTCGATTTTGTGGACCACGGATCTGGCGTTGGTGAGGTGCAGACTCGGTAGTGGTTGCCTATGGGGCTGCCGTCGCAGCCGTTGCAAGACACCGGACCTGCAGCCTCGCTTCTGCTTCCTCTCTCTGCGTCGCCTGCGCCGCCTCCCGGTCCCGATGACCAGCCACGGTGAGCCGGGCAGCCTCGCCAGTTTGTTCGGAATTTTGCGATCATAGCAAAATTCCTCTGTGATGGTTATTTCGCATCGATATCCAATGTTCACGATGTCCTGGCGGGTATATCGATGTTGTGCCTCAGTTGATGCCAATAAGAGCAAGCAAACACTAATAAAAAGTAATAAGGAGCACTGTGAGGGGGAGCTGTTAGCCGCTGCGTCCATGCGCGCCGCCATCTTAACATCCAAGGAATTAAAGCAGAGAAGAAATTAGAGACTACAAATAACATTGATGTGTACTTGTTCACTTTGAGGTAGAACTGGTTGAAGTAAAATGAGTCATAAAGTTAGAAAAATAGGAAATAAAAATAAAATTAACATGCTTAAGATTAACAAATTATTGTAAAGTCTGAGTTCCAAATTATGCAGAAATTACTGTGCCACTGAGTAAAATGATGAATGAGGAAAACCTCTAAATGACATTGTCCTTACACTGGACTGATAAAGCATATTCAGCTTTTGTGAAAGGAAACAAGTGTTCGTATTAAGTATGGCACTGACCCTTTGTCCAGATGCAAAAGGCCTTAGTTTTAGTGTAGAAACATGGAGATAAGATGAAACCAATCGCATACTTCTATTCCAAACTAGACAACGTAGAATGTGCATTGAAGCACTGCATGAGAACAGTTAATGCAGTATCTATTGCTGTAGATATAAGATTAAGATAAAGATGGTCTTTTATTAGTCCCACAATCTGGAAATTGCAGAAACAAGTGCAACCATAGTTTTGTTCCATCCTCTGGTTTTGAGAGTACCACGTGCGGTTTCTGCATTGCTTTTGCTGATGAACATGACGTTTTTGTCACCGGCGGGACATTTATAGTGTATGAATACATTGTTATCAAAACCACATCTGATTATAGAGAGATGTACAACATTAAACCCGGCTGTCATTATTATGTCAGGAGGATGGTACAAAACTAGATTGTTATGAGTTAGTAGAAAAAAGTAACCAAAAGTAAAGGCATCAAAAAGATTCGCCTTCAGAAAACGGAGAAGTGCTATTTGTAGATGGAAATAAATAAATAAATAAATGAATAAAATACTGTAGTTGTATCAAATGACACTGGGAAAAAGAACTTAGCAGTTACTCCTCAAATTACTCAGCTCATGCAACAGAATTAGTATCTTAAACAAAAGCGTGTAAACTAAAGAGAGTAAATTGTGTTACTATTTACACATATAGTCGTCTTAAAATGTGTAGCGCATACATTGCATAAGTGTTTTCCTTGAATACACATTGCAGACAATACAGCTAAAGAAGCTGTTGCGGACATACACGTTTTAGTGATAGAAGTCCCAAAGTTAAACAAAGGCTTTGGAGGAAAATGGTGTAACATCGCTACGTGATCTCTGTATGACCAAACAATAATCTTTACAAATGGGCTGCTATATTGAGTCATGGGATAACACATGTCTCAACAGGGGAAATGGTGCATCAGATATTACGTTATTATACGGCTTACGGCTTTAATGCTTATTCGAAACATTTTTGTAGGGCATGTTTAACGTGTGCGAAACACAATTCACAAGGTAATTTGAGTCCACGCAGAGGACGCTTTCCTACACCACAATATCCATTTCAAATTATTCATATGGACTTATTTGATAAAAACCAAAGTGAAGAAAAAAAATAAAATAAATGTTTGGTCATCATAGATGTGAATTCGAAATGGTTAGAACTCTTTCTAACCAACAAATCCAGATGCATTGACAGTGGCAAAAGTACTTTGTAAGGATATCATTCCGAGATATGGTATTCCTGAAAATAATAAACAGTGATAATAGTACCCATTTTGTTAACTAACTTGTGAAAGAGATAGGAATGTTTCACGTTGATTTGAAAGATAATTGTGCTTACCACCCTCAAAGCTCTGGATTGGTGAAAAGAATGAACAAAAAAAAAAAAGTGAAAAGGCTATGCATTGAGGAAACGGGGAGGCAGTGGACACAGTGTATGGAAATTAGTAAAACTGTTTGTAAAAACGACAAGCACTGTGACTTTCCATTGAATGTTATACGAGTCGCCTCTCTGTCCACTTTTAAACCTCGCTTGAAGATGAATATTCGGGCCTTTGACTCAGCATGAGACTGTTGCTGTTCTGTTGTTTTTCTGGTATCTACTGTAAATGTGTTTATGTGAGTTAATTTGAGTTATATACAGAGAGTTGCACTGTATTGTATTTCATTGTATTTAGGACCGAGACGTTGTAAAACATTGTTTGGAAGGCCTTATAGAATACCTCAAATTTAAGAACAAATGGGAAATAGATGCTGAAGCAACTTTAGCTGACTACATGTGAAAAGTGTTAGAAAAACAAAGACAGGCACAAATTTAGAGTGGTGAGGATCTTTCTGTCTCCTAGCAGGGCACTAAACTAGTGGAGCCAGGAGACTGGATGCTTGAAAGAAGTTTGAAGATAAGACATATGTAATTACCCAAGGGGGAATGCCATGTTTAGTTTTATTGACAGCTCTCACAGCTGTAAATATAGTAGAAGAGTCAACATTGGTTCATTTGACACATGTAAAAAGGTCATTTTGGTTGAAATCTCCTACAAAGGAGATGAGCGGAAGTCTGATGATAGGGTGGTCTTATTTCATAAGACACCAGACTAAGTAGAGGGGATATTTCAGACAAAATGACCCTGAAGTGGTTAAAAGCAGCTGTTCTATGTTGGATGTATACAATTTTATTCTGATATTTTTGTTGTTGTGTTATATGTGGGAACAACCCAGAGTTACATAAACAAACTATGATGTGACTATAGTACAATACCAACAGTAAGAATCCCAATTACTAATCAAAATGGATTTGCAAACACCAAGCAGATAATTGAAAAAAAAAAAGTGATGGGACATATTTGTGGAGCTTGGACGACATGTTGATAGATTTGAGTTGGAACCATGAGTAATACTCAAGTGGGCAACTATTGGTCCACAGAACAAAGTTACAGGAGAAAGTCTGTACTTTCGTGAAAAGATAGCAATTGGACAACGAGATATCCAAAATAAGCAAATGAAATTGTATTATTGATATTATATTAATGCTTATCTTGATAATACATGTATGGATTGGGTCAGCGTGTATCCTGTGACTAGAGTTGATGTAGATGAACATGTTTTCTATGATAGTTGCTCTTGAAAATTTAAATAGCATTAATGTTGCTGACAGAGCTAAGCGGTTAGGAATCTTTTCACCACCACTGTGTCTGGTTTTGATAGTGGTTGAAATAAACTTCAATCACTATCAAGAGGGGAAATCTGGTGGTGGTGTGGATATGATAGATCATTTGATAAATCACCCAAAAATGTAAAAGGTTTTGAGACTTAGTGCATATCTGTATGTGTTTTTCATAACTAGGCCCTGCTTATAAATTATTGGTAGTTTCTGGAGAGTGCCATTTCACAAAATGTAATTGATTGATCGTAAATGGTATGTTTTATATTGTTTGTTAATAAACTGTGTGAACTGTCCAATGTCATGACAGGACATCGGTGACGTTAAAAAAGAGAAAGCAGAGTATCACGGCAAAAAAAAAAAAAAAAATGATTCAACATACATGGAAGCCATCGGTGTTCTCCTTAGTGTAAGTAAGTAAGTAAGTGTAAATTAACAGATCAAGTAACAGGATTTGAGTCCTCGAACGAAGAACAAAGAACGCAGACAGGTCAACTGCATCATCACAACGTGCAAAAATTAGGTAATTGGACGCAAAGTGGGTTTGAAACTGTGCATGAACGGCTATCAACCAATCTCTAATGGCATTCCGAAACAGGATGACTGTTGATGTATTGTTGAATGAGAGAGGTGGTGTTTGTGCTATGTTCGGTGAACAATGTTGCACATTTATTCCCAACAACACAGCGGTGGGTGGTCGTCTAACCAGGGCCATAGAGGTCTCAGGACTCTTCATGGTAAAATGAAAGGACAACTGGTCTGTGTATATATATATATATACACATATATATACACATATATATATATATATATATATATATATATTTGTTACTTTGGAATAAAGACATTAAATTGATGTAATTTTGTTTTAGAAAAATGCTGTAGTTTTTTTCTCTGAATACAACCTACAAACGGTTAAAAAGGACATTCTGAAATGGTTTTTTTTTGGGCTATCAAATATTTAGTTTGACACTCAAACCGCACACTATTCGTGTCAATTTGTTTGGTTCTATCTCCATGAGTATTTTTTTGTGGTGCATCAAAAGCGTGTTTTAACTTACTTAGGTAAGACAGGTTTAGTGGAGAGATGAGGCCAAACAGCATCACACATCTATGTGCAAGAGATGGCAACTGACAAAGAACCTTCACACCTACAATAACTGCCCCGATGTAATGTGGTGGCTGAAGATCCTCTTCCTCCCGGACAACAAACACCACCATGGTGCACTTGGCAGGCTCTTGATCCAATTCATCCTACAGACCACCATGATAAAAGACAAATTCATTAGAGTTATTTAGATGAAATTTTTTTCCACCATGAAAAAAAAACAAACAACATATATATGTGTGTGTGTGTGTGTGTGTGTGTGTGTGTGTGTGTGTGTTTATATATATATATATATATTTTTTTTTTTTTTTTTTTGGAAGCATCTTTCAGGACACTCAAGGCCGCTGTACAGAGTAAAATACGAAAGTAAAAACACAAATACGGGTAGAAACACCAACACGTAAATCAAGCAGGATAAAATACAATAAAGTGGATGAGGGACATATCTGGAATTGGAGAGAGTAATTAAGGCGGAACAGATTGGTTTTGAGTTTAGTTTTAAACACAGGGAGGGTGGTGCAATTACAGAGGTCAGGTGGAGAGAGTTCCAGAGCTGGAGAACCGAATCGCTGAAGGCTCTGTCCCCCATGGTGGCAGGCAAGGGGTGGAGTGAGGAGGATGAAGACCGGAGAGCGCGGGATGGAGTGGGAATATGGATGATGTCTGAAAGGTAGGGAGGGGCGAGGTTGTGAAGAGATTTGAAAGTCATGTGTCATGTCATTATCCACACCGCTTATCCGGTACAGGGTCACGGGAGGGTGCTGGAGCCTATCCCAGCTGACTACGGGCGAAAGGCGCACTACACCCTGAACTGGTCGCCAGCCATAGATTTGAAAATATATAGAAGAATTTTGAAAATGATTTGTTGATTGACTGGAAGCCAGTGGATCTGCTGAAGGATGGGGGGTTGATGTGATAGGTGGAAGGTGATTGGAATCCATTGCACATCCTTGAGGCACCCTAAAGCTCCCGTATGTCTGTCACTGAGTCTTGAATTTTTACTTAGTAAACTGAATTTGAGCATATGCAGTATTGAATTTTTGGTGAGGAGACCTTTTTTTTGAGGAATTAAAAACGCATTTTAAAGTCCTACATTCAAGTTTATTGGGATATAGTTCTTAACAAAAACATTATGATCGAAAAATTCAGAATCAAATTAAAAATATACAATTTATGTAATTCGAATTCAGTTTTTCAATTCAATAATTCAGTGTTCAATTCAAAACATTCAGGTTTCAATTCAAATATCAAAGTTAAGATATTCACATTCAAATAACCAATATTCAGATTTAGTTTCAAGTGGGACAAATATCAGACCATAGTCCAGCAATTAATCCAAACTCTGTGTCAAATTAAGTGATGATTGTACTGCCTTTATTATTTTAGAGGAGGAGTAATACCTGCTGCTGTATCTTCTAGTGCTGGACGATTAATCAAAATTTAAATCGTGATTTAGATTTCTTAATTTTGAAAATGTTCTAATTGAGGGAAAAATGTTTCAGATTAAGAAAGAGTTCAAACAAATTACATATGTTCAATTTGAGAGAACCTGGCTAACCAAGATGGAACTTTACACCCTGGAATTGAAGGAGATACTTGGAAAAAAAGGCCGAGTTACTGGCACTGAAATAAGACCTATGCTCAGTTCACTCAGTCATGTAAGAGGGTTGTGTTTTATTACTGCAAATATAATTTGCATCAAACTATTTTGGATAAGTCCATCATAAGCATTAACAGAATAAAACAATAAAAGATCTGTTAGAGCTTATGGATATCTTGCTATTTTTTTTATTTAAAGTTGAGATGCACTTTTTGGGATGTAAGCAATGCATATGTGAGCTTTTATTTATTTAAGACACTTAATCATCTTGTGTCTTTTTAAATAGCAAAACGTTGAAGCTGGAAGGCATAATCCATTCCTTGATGAAATTCCTCGGACAGTCTGCAGAGGAACTCATCACGGACTACCAGGTAAATTACAACAGTATTACGTTTTTAAAGCTGCAATTAACTCATAGACTGTGCAGCAAACATTTTTATTTGTCACAATATTCAAATAAATTAATTGCTGCCAGTATGTGACCTGCTCTGGCTAAAGGGTTGGCATTTGGCAAAGGTTACTTTCGGGTAATTGACAAAATAAATCAGAAGGTCCAAAGTTTCGATTTTGAGATTTCGACAAAAATCCTATCCTTGAGGTTGAGGTTTCTATTTTAATTTCCGTTTTCATTGCCCTTTTTATTTATTTTTTGATTCTCATATATGCTGTTATAAACATGTAATGCAGATTGCAAATACTGTCACATATCACTGGTGTCCGGCTGAAACATGTTGTCATAATTTGAGTAATTTCATGTTTTTCTAGATCTAATCTATTGGTCAATCCACACGAGTGGGTGTTACTTGTAAATATTACTGACCAATCTCAAATGTTGAAAATGGTTTGCTCTCTTTGGATGATGCAGTGTTAATGATTGCAAAAACGTGCCATTGGAAGTCTCCTGCAAGGTGAAGATTCTGGAGCTTCTTGGATACTGCCTGAAGACAGCGATATTCAGAACTATAAAAAGCAAACACAAATTTGGGACATTATGCACCTAACCATGGATGTATATGCTCTTTCAGGAAGTCAGCAGAGAACAAGCAAAAGAGGACCAGGCCAAGCAAGTACTGAAGGTCTATGTCAGGGGTGTCAAACTCATTTTTATGGACGGGCCACATCGTAGTTGTGGTTTCCCTCAGAGGGACTGTGAACCCATATAAATTGATTGGAAAGCCAGTTTTGAAATCAGAAGCTAGTAAGTAATTGTTCAACAATTTTTCAATTTATTTTAAAAGGGGAGGATTGGTAACAAATAATTGGCAATATCTCATATCTCAGTGTTGTTGTGAAGAAAATATGCTAGAAACAGGAAGTTGATGCAGATGATTTGCCCTTTGCGGGCAACATAAAATTAGGTTGTGGGCCAGATCTGGCCCCGGGCCTTGAGTTTGACACACGTACTCTATGTCTTCCAAGCAAGTGAGGGACAAGAAGACACATCCCATGCCTCTGTTTCCATTGTTGCTTAAGAAAATGAGGTTGTGGAAATGTTGCCAGTCTCCTGCTCATGGGAATTAACTATGCGCTGAACTTACTAAATTTGCAGTACCCGTTTGAGGTGCATCAGAAGCTCTTTCTTGAGATAGATGGCCTGAAACTTGCACTCGGAGTCCATTCCCTGACTCTCCATTGAATGTTAGGCAAGCCCCCTCTCTGTCCACTTTTAAAACGTTTTGAAGACACATTTTTATTCTTTAGCTTTCGACTCAACATGTGACTGTCGTTGTTCTTCTTGTATCTACTGTACGTGTTTTAATTTGTGTTCTAATTTCCTGCTAATTTATACAACACCGTATGAAAAACACTTTGTTACAGCTCCAACTATTATAATTGCAAGTTATTTGTACATGGGTATTTCTTGTTTCGTGGACTAATACTGTGCGCAAATGCAAATGCTCGGCCTTTTATCACAAAAAATGTCCGAAGGGCAAGATCTTAATTCCTCCTCTAATATAAAACCTTCCCGAAGAACAAATCGTATAATTCTAACTTGCTAGATTTAGTCCAATGCACGATACATTTAGGCTAACTCGACGTCGCTCCAGTCAGTAAAGCACGCTTTATAGTTCACCAAAATGCATACCGTGAAATTCTTACCTTGTTTATGCGACGAGGATATTATCCCGTAAGGAGTTACACTGACGCTGTACTGCTTCTTTTTGTATTTCTCTGTTCAGGTCGTCCCTCCCGCATTTCGCCCAAAGTCAGACGGGATAGGCGGCAGCACCTCCCCGCAAGCCAGTACAAGATAGGCGGTGTGGAAGATAAAGATAACACGTCCCTCCGTTTGGATCGGGTATTGTGTTTTCTTTAGAGCTTTTGGTTCGTGTGCACTGTGCAACACAGTCTGAGCGCAAATACAAATGCTCGGCCTTTTATAAATAAAAAAAAAATCCGAAGAACAAGACCATCCTCGTCTAATATAAAACCTTCCCGATGAACGAACCTTATAAAACTTGCCCTCCGTCACAGCAAAACAATTTCTGCAACAATTTCATAATCCATTTGTAAAAAGACAACGGTAAGATTTCGTCCAGTGTACGATCAGTTTAAGCAAACTGGGTTTAGCTAGTCAGTAAAACACTCTTTATAGTGTAGCAACGTTAGTAACGCTAAATTCTTACCTAGTTTATGAGACGAGTGCTGTACTTGACTATTTTTTGTAATTTATTATTATTATTATTTTTTTAATGCTTTATAGAGCAAATTGCACCTATGACAGTTGTTATTACCACAGAAGCCATCTCAAATGGTTGCAAACTCTGAGGGTGACTTTGAACCGGAAGTCCCGCCTCAATCGTCATCTGATTGACAGCGGAATCCTGGAGCCAGAGAAGAGAAAAGAATCAGACACGAAGTTGAAGAAGCGAAAAAAAATAAACATCGAATCTCCAAGTTCTCGCAACGAGGGTGACTGTTGGGGTCTGGAGAAGTGACCGGGAGATGGAGAGCCCCGTATTTTGGTCTTGGTAAGAGGGTAACTCACTTGATGTTGACGAGGGAACCTATGCCGCTATGCTATATACCGCCGTAAGAAAACTACGGCCCGGGGGCCACATGCGGCCCGGTAAACGTTTTAATCCGGCCCGCCGAATTTGAAAAAAAAAAAAAAAAACCTTGTTAATGTTTTATTTTCAAAATAGTGTGGTTTTTCAAAGACAAGCTTTTGTTCACTTTCATTTAAAATTAAATGTATTTTTTTTCTCAGATGAGATGAGGTTACCAAAACACTCCATCCATCTGCTCCTGGTCCAGCCCCTCTGTCAAATTTTAGAACCCATTGTGGCCCGCCAATAAAAAAGTTTTCCCACCCCTGCTATATACTATAAGCTATGTTAATGTCGTCAGGCCATTATAGAGTATTTCTTCTGACATTTTGAAGGAGAAATAATACTCAACGTTTTATTTTTTTATGATGTTTGAGGCATTCTGACTGAAATACAGTTCAATTGAGGTTACCAGTAGTCATTTCCATTACCTGTCAATGTAAATTAGAATGTAACTTACTACAGTGAACCCTCGGTTATCGCGGTTAATGGGGACCGAGACCACCCGCGAAAACTGAAAATCCGCGAAGTAGCGGCGCACCTTCAAAAATGCTTAAAAAAAAAAAAGTGCGAAGTAGCGGCGCACCTTCAAAAATGCTTTTAAAAAAAAGTGCGAAGTAGCGGCGCACCTTCAAAAATGCTTAAAAAAATAAATAAATAAAATAATATATATATATATATATATATATATATATATATATATACGGGTAGAGAGAGAGAGGGTGAAATTCATGTTATAACAAAAAAAAAAAATTATTAAAACATTTTTTTATTCCCCAGCCATTATTTTTGTATTTATTCAATTACTTCTTTTTGTATTTATTTAATTACTTCGACTTTTACCTGCTGGTACGCCGTCCGGTGTGCCCTGGCATTCTTCATTTATTTATTCATTTATTCATTCATAACTGACAGCCTCGCGCTCCGCTCATGCCCGGGCGGAAGGTGTTCCTCTTCGGCTTAACAACCACGCACGCCGGCCGGTCTCCTCCGGAGCTCTCGCACGGTCCCGAACGGAGCGAAATGTCGCCCCGCTAGTGCCCGGGCGGAAGTTGTTCCTCTTCGGCTTAACTGCCACGCACGCTGGCCGGAGCTCTGGTACGGTCCGAACCGCGCGAAACGTCGCCCCAAATCGTGCCCGGGGGAACGTGCTCTTCTTTGTCCACTCTCCTCTTCGCCCACGTTCTTCTTCGGCGGACGCCAGCCGTCTAACCACTCCAGCGCCCCGTCGTGCCGCTCGGCGAAACTACAATGCCCCCGAATATTTTTTAGACCCGCGAAGCACTGAACCCGCGAAAGGTGAACCGCGAAGTAGCGAGGGTTCACTGTATTGCAACCAGATACCTATAAAATGTCATTTAATTTGCACTGTTTTGATCGCCACTGTTTTGCTCATTGAACAACAAATGAAAAGATGAATCATACACAGTGTTTGTAAAGATAATTGTCAATGTTTTATTAAATGAAATTCCAATGTAAAATTGTGTAATATTGTGTTATATAATGGGTCTACAACATACATTTCTCACAGACAAGTAGAGCTTTTTCTCATGAAATGTGTTGAAAAAAAACTAACATTTGAACATTGTTTTGCGTTACAACATCCGTGTTTACTGGTCATAAATTATTAACTTAAGTTTAATATACACTACACGAGCTGGGTAGCCACCACGCCTCAACCACCATAACAAGTTCGCTAACCCTTTAAGTCGAACGAGGTAGCTAACATATCGGGTTCAATTTGTACCAAAAATATGCTGTTGTGCCTTGTGTCTCTGTATATGTCGTCATGACGTGTCATTTGACAAAGCCTTGTGTCGATGTTAGTTGTCGATGTAACAGTCTATGTTAGATGTCAATGTATGTCTATGTTAGATCTCAATGTGTCGATGTTAGATGTCAATCTATGTGTCTATATTAGATGTGTTTATGTTAGATGTCTATGTAAATGTTTGTTAGATGTCGATGTGTGTAAGATGTCTATGTAGAGGTTGGTTAGATGTCGATGTCTATGTAAATGTTTATGATGGATGTCGATGTGTCTGTTAGATGTCCGTGTTTGTTAGATGTGATTGTAATGGTTTATGTTATAGACGTCAATGTAAGTGTCAATGTTAGATGCCCATGCATGTTTGTTAGATGTCGATATATGTGTCATTGTTACATTTCAACGTAAATGTTGTTCGTGCAAGTTTCCAGTCCTCCAGCCACGTGACATCATGCGCGTCAAAGTGATAACTCGTACATTTCACGGAGGGAAAAAAAACAGACACCATTGGTAGTTTTGACCGGGAAAAAAAAAAATCATTTATTTTTTTCGAACACCTCATGTCTCTTTCAGCGTAAGAATAAACATGACACGACCAAAATAAAATATACCAACACAGGCAAATATTTAAGGAGCACTCAAGAGATACACTTCAGCTCATTTAATCCCACCTATTTTTACTAACGCAAACCCTTCAATTCTAGCGCCCACAGAATAGTGTGCTATAATGCTATAAAAATATGGAGCCTTTACCTGACAGCGTTTGAATATAACTGAATTCCCATTGCTCACGAAAAACTGAGAAACTAAGAACAAACATTTCAAGCACAAGCTTGACTTGACTTCAACAGTTCTATTTTTTCTTTTGTGACAGCTCAGACATCAAAATAATGCTTTCCTTCTATAAAATAAAAACAGCATGACAAAAGGTGCTGAAATAAACTATATACGGAAGTGCGTGAGTGACAGTGTGTGCATGTGTTTTTGCAACGCATGTGTACACCCCGCCATACAAATTACACAATTCGTTGGATATGTGGTATACACTTAAAAACAATTGCCTTGGAGCAAGTGAACACAACACGTCTCACACTGTATACATGCTGTAGAAGGGCTGGGCGATATGACCTCAAATCAATATCGCGAGAAATCGAGCAATTTTACCTCGATAACGATAAATGCACAATAAATTCCCACGTGGACTAAAATCAAAATAAATGCAGGAATTGCATATTGACTGTTTTTTTTATTGACCAACTGGTACACTTTACTTTCAATGAAAAATAAAAGTACAAAAATCATTTGTATGAACATTCCAAATAGCTTGCAGGGTTCGCGGTTAACTTTAAAAACTGCTTGCCCATAGGGCAAGTGCCACTAAAATTTGCCTTGCCCGAGTGGCCAAATTACTTGCCCGACTTGGGCAAGTGACAATTTTTTTTCTCTAAGAATAAAATGTTTATGGTTGTAAAATGTGCGCCACAAATGTAAATAAACATATAATCTGATAAGCATAAATTAATCTTGTTTTCATCATCAACCATGAAACCCTACTCACAAGAGCAAATGTATCATCCTGTGCAGTTATTGAAAATGTTAATTGTAGTTTTAATAATTAACAAATCTGCATGTTAAATTGGGAAAATGATATTACAGCAATCCAGATGATCAATTTTAAGTCCAGGAGAGCGTATTAATTGAGGAATCACATGAGTAAATTATGAGTGTGGCAAATTTGTGTATTCCTTTAAGACCAGTGCCTGTGGTGCTGCCTCCATAAGTTTCATAGCATAAACAGAACACAGTCACTGACACTATGTCAGGTCACATCATGGAGCTAATGAATTAACAGCCAATAATCAAATATTACTCCCTTCCTTACTCACAACTGAATTGTCTACTTAAAAATATTCGAGCTATTTTAGTCATGTCAGAGGAATCCGAAATGTTCGGATTTGAACGAACTCGTCGCCACTCGTAAACATGCGCAGAAGGTAAGAAAACTTCCGGCTGTCAATTTTCGGCCAAAATATCGTAGGTTTTTGTTGTGTTTTTCAAACTTCAAATGAGGATGCTACGACAGCGAGTTCCAATACTGCGGGATTTATTGACGTCCACTTTAACTCGACATTCACTGAACTAACTGATCCCCGTAGCGCCCGCCCATTACCCCCGATAAGGCCAATGGACCATACCAAAACATAAGGGGTTGTCTGGGTTAAACCATCACCATACAGTGCACACAAACAGATCACACCACCGTTTTCGTCAAAATTAAAGATATTTGGCTGCTTTAAAAAATGCTTGCCCGGTCGGGCAAGTTGCCCATAATTTTACCTTGCCCGTGGCCAAATTTCACTTGCCCCGGGCAATCGGGAAGCGGTTAACCGCGAACCCTGAGCTTGCTTTGCATGACTTGAACAATGTCACAAAGAAAAAGGGTACCTCTTGCGAAATCTTTTTCTGCAAATAGATTGCGCCAAGATGCTCTCATGATGTAAATAATGGCAAATAAAAAAACGCGAAATAAAATGAAAGAAAATGTCAATGCAAGCCAAATAAACAAGTGGGTATTATCGGGGAAAATGTGCCGTCTCGAGTACTCTGCTGCGCAGTCGCCACTTGTCATCTATGTAATGCACAGTTAGGCTCAATCAGGGATCCATGTTGCGACCCGACCACAAGTCGGATGTAGATGCAAAATGCTTGACATGTCTAAGCTCCCGGCCCGATGTAGTCCATATCGGGAAATACGGCTTTCATGAAGCGTTTAAATCCTGTGCGCGCCACGTAACTAGAGGAGCTTTATCTTTAGCTATGTGCTAGGCTATCGCGTCCACCTCTGAGACGTTCTCTCGTATGGTGTCGCCTCCGTTCATGGGCTGTTGTCACTTGTCGAACCTTGCTTCTCACTTTGAACTTTCAGCACAGCATGGTTGTGTTGTGGGTGGTGAGAAAGCTTCTGGATTTGAATCGCCAGCAACGAGAGCGACAGACGGGTGGAGTCACATGACTAGAGGCGCTGTAGCGGTCTTAAAGGGGCATGAACATTGCCGCAGACAAAAGGCTTTTCTTTTTTTATTCATCGAATTTACCGACATGGGCAAAATGATTTCGGTCATTGTAATAAATTTCGGTAACGGTAAATTTTCGGTTTATCGCCCAGCCCTATGCTGTAGCATGGCTTTCTTTGCCGTGGGTGTCAAATATTTTACTTTGTTTTCAGAGTGCTTACAGACCTCTTGGTTTTGCCTCAAAATAATTGTCTGCAAAGCAGTCTGTGCCATCCGCATCATTGATGTGCAGGAGTAGCTTGTTGGTAATAAATAGCTGCAAGAAGTCCGCTGTTTGCCGCAGCATCCAGTGGTCCAGCGCTCGCAGTGAAAGTCTTGTCTGGCAGCCCAAACCATCCCCAAACATTTCGAGATGCACGCCCACTAAATTCCAGAAATATAAACATGGACAAACTTGACATTCTTCCAGATTCTGTCTCTTTGCATTGTTTTGAAGTTACTCCTGCAACTTTTCCACTTCTTCGATCCTCCCCATTGTCTGAAAAAGAAGTGTATATTTTGATTTGAAATAATGACCTCAACATACCAATACATTTGTTTATCATCTGAACTGGATTATTTTGAAACAACATTTGGGATGGACATCTGGGATTTGTTGTTGTGTATATTCAGAATAATCCTTTTCTTGTATATAGCTAAAGCAATAGTCGCTGGCCTTGAAAATGGGTACAAGACTTGACCAAATTAAGATGCCATAAGGTCTAATTTGCCCCTTCTCTACCACAACCGATTTAGAGGCCATTAGTAACAGATTTGAGAAGACCACTTTTAAAGATATGAAGCCAGAGCTCGGCACCGGACCCATTTTTATTATTTATTATAATTTTAATGTATTATTGAGCAAATGACACAATATGTCAGTAGTGATTACCACAGAAGTCATGTCAAAATAGTGCAAATTCTGAGGTCGACTTCAAATCAGACAGGCGGAGACGAGCGCCAGAGAAGAGATGAGAATCAGAAGAGATGTTGAAGAAGCTAATAACAAAAAAAACAAAAAAACACATCAAATCTCCATGTAGTAGCAACGGGGATGGCTCATGGGGTCAGGAGAAGTGAGCGGGAGATGGGGAGTATGAGGTGCCGTTGGGGACAAAAGTCAGGAATCGCTTCACACTTCTGAAATGCACTCTTACACACCAGTGAAATTGTTGTTGCTCATGCATACTTATGAAACGCTATCATACATACGAGTGAAACGCTCTCATACACACTAGTGAAATAGTTGCTGCTCATACACTCGTCAAATGCGCTCATACACATAGGTGAAACATTCTCATACACACCAGTGAAAGGCGCTCAGGCACAATTGTGAAATTATTGTTATTCATAAATACAACTGAAACATGCTCATGCCCATGCACGAGTGAAATGCTTTCATACAAACACCCACACTGTTGAAAATGCTGTCATGAACACAAGATCGCTTACAAATACTAAAATGTAAAAATTAATCATTTATTTAGCAGGGATGCATGGTGGGCGACTTGTTAGCACGATGGTCTCACAATGCAGAGGTCGCGGGATTGATTCCGGCTTTCCTGTTTGGAGTTTGCATGTTTCCCACACGCCTGCGTGGGTTCTCCGGTTTCCTCCCACATTCCAAACACATGCATGGCAGGTTGTTTGGACACCCTAAATTGGTGTGAGTGTGAGCGCGGATGGTTGTTTGTCTTTGTGTGACCTGCGATTGGCTGGCAACCAGTTTAGGGTGTACCCCACCTACTGCCCCAAGATAGCTGGGATAGGCTCCAGCACCCCCCGCAACCCTTGTGAGGAGAAGCCGTACAGATAATGGATGGTGGGATGGCATTCATAATGGACGGCCGCCACGGTGGGCGACTTGTGAGCACGATGGTCTCACAATGCAGAGGTTGTGGGATCGATTCCGGCTCCGGCCTTCCTGTGTAGAGTTTGCATGTTCTCCCAAGCCTGCGTAGTTTTCTCTGAGTTCGCCAGTTTCCTCGCACATTGCAAAAACATGCATCCATTTACTCTGATGCCAATGTTTTCTGTACCTTATGGCAGATTTTTCTCTTTGCCGAAGACTATTAGCACTTGTAGAGCGAGGACCTGTGCCACAGTCGTCAACTGCACCCTAAAATCAGATCATTTTGTATTTTAGACATTACACACTACACAGTTAAAGATGGTCCAAAAAAGAAAAATGGATTAATGTATTTCAACTTACATAATACTCTTTAAAGAGCTGACCAGCTCATTCCCAGAGGTACGTATTGGGGCGTATTGGTCGTCTTTACAGAAGACTCCAGGAGGTAACTCAGGTTTGACCTTCAGCCACAACAGAGTGTTGGGTGTGAGTGCTTCCAAGTCGTTGAGGTCGGAAGATGTCCTTGTGATAGGCCTGCTGTTTATAACTGCTTCAGCCTCACCAAGCAAGGTATATTGACTTTCTTCACCCGAAATTTGTTCTTTTACAGTGACATTCAGGATTTTTCTCACAGACCAAATAAGTCGCTCACAGCTTCCTCCGTGGTGGGAACCTGCTGGGGGATTGCTATGCCACTGAATACCTTTTTGCAGCAAGTGTTTCTCGATTTACTTAGTGTTCCATTCTTTGATTGATTTCTTCATTTCACTGTCAGCTGATCTAAAGTTGGTTCCGTTATCAGAATACATCTCTCTCACTTGTCCTCTTCTGACAAGAAATCTTCGGATTGCGTTGAGACAAGCATCTGTGTCACGTGAAGATGCAATTTCCAGATGTACGGCTCGTACAGCGAGACATGTAAAAATCACGCCGTATCTCTTTACTTGTCCTCTAACCCTACTTACTTAGAATGGACCAAAATAATCAACGCCAATTCTCTTGAAAGGCGGATCGTCAGGTAGCACTCTTCTGATGACTCTAGCAGCTCGAGGTATCCAAAACTGTTGATGCAGATTAGCCATCATGTGGTTCCTTCCAGCGTGAGCTGTAATCTCATGAATGTATCTCAGGACTAGCTTTGTGTTATGTGAATCCTTGGCAAGATGGCTTGCTGTTTTGCTGTTTCAGGCATGGCTGCGTGGCTCAACTGTCCACCAACCCTCATGACACCATCTTGAAGTACTATATTGAACTTGTAAAGTGGGCTACTTTTCTTCACCCTTTTTTGTTTTTCAAATATGGCTAAATCTTTTTTGAAACTTCGCCTTTGACAGTATTTCACAAGTTCTCTTTCTGCTTTATCCAAGTCGTCGCAGGTCAAATACTTTCCTTTGACAGTTCTCTTGAATAAATTCATCTTGCCTTCTTCACCTAATGTGATTAACTCCTTTCTATTTTCCTTTACTCTGTCAGTAAGTCTTTCAGCTTTAGAAACCAGGCTACGGCCTGCTTCAATGCTGTCCAAGACGAATAATGGTTCATCCACTGGCCCAGAGAATCTTTGGGCTACAGTGACTGAATTACATGCACTTGAGTCACTCATTTGACCTCCAGGTCATTAATTGGTAATTTGAAGTGGTTTTTGTGTTTAACTAAATTCCTGGACACTGCCTGATTTTTTTCAGAGCTGTACAACCACTAGAAAGGGTGGTTCCCACAATGTGAGTTTTGCTCAGGTGGCCCAACAATGTCAAAAAAAACAAGTAGGGGTGTGTGTGTGTGTTTGTATAAGCTACATGTTGGGGACCAACATCGGACAGCACACCCACTGTAGGGGACCAAAATTTTTGTGGGGACCAAAAATCTGGGCCCCACAAAAAAGAGCATTGAATTCAGTGATAAGAAGCTCAGGGGGAGGTCCTGTCAAAGTTTCAGGGCTTCCCAGGAAGGTCACAAAAACAAGACGAGTGTGCTAGAAATGTGTGTGCGGAAAAATTACTCAGGATCGCTGTCTAGTGGTCGGTCCCGGTACTGCACTTACGCACACTTCACACACTCGGCTGGTCTGCGCATGTGCAGGACAGTCTGCTTTTTGTCAGGCAGCCACCCTCCCCTCCCCCACAGCCCAACCCGAAAAATTGAGATGTTAGTTAAGTATTTATTCCTATTATTGAGTGAGATTACATATTTTTACTTGGCAGCTGGCACAACAGCTAAGCTTGGAGCACAGTTATTGCAAAATAAAATAAATAAACAGTAACAACAATAACGATTGTTAATATTGTTATACTTTATAGCGTAACCTATTTATACAAATTTTCTGTATGCAATTTCAAGTGCAACTAATATAGTTGTGCATATAGATAGCCACCAAACTCCATACATTAGATAAAAATAAGAGCCACGATGTTAACCAATTAACAGTTCAAGAAAAAAGCAGACATCCAAGAACTTGCTTTGTTACTTTTGCGTGGCCAGAACTACAAACCCCAAAGCAGAGCAAACCCAAAACATCAGAGAAAGTACAATACTTTTGTCAAGGAGTGGTGCTGCTGCTTTGCGATCGCTGCCACCATAGTGAACGCGCTCCCACATTCGTGCACACGCACACATGCCACACACCTGTTTTCCACGTCCTGTCAGTCCACTCCGTCGGTCCGCATTTATTTCGTTGGTCAGCCATCACGGTTGGGTGCGCACTAGATCGCTGTTAAACCATCTTCTACGCCACAGTCCTCGTGTTCAACAAACATTTCTCCCGAATTCGCCTACCATGCACAACTCTCCACTTTCAAACCGAGCGCCGCTGTTACTTCCGGGTTTTTAGCGCCAAGCACTTGACGCTAGCGTGTGACGTCATGGCGAAATACTAGGTTTTAAAATAAAAATTTTCTTTTTTTTGTACAGTCTAAGTGCATGGGGTTATGATAGATCGAATGAGTATACCTTTATGTACTCACTAACATTTATGTTGATCATAAAATGTTGTTTTGATGAAGAAAACTGTTATTTTTTAGAATCAATTGGCTTAGGGCACTTGGGCAAACTACGGCCCGGGGGCCACTTGTGGCCCGTTAAACGTTTCAATCCAGCCCCCCAAACTTGAAAAAAATTAAATGAATAAGCCTTGTTAATGGTTTATTTTCTAAATACTGTGGTTTTTCAAAGACATATATATTGTTGTAATGCTTTTGTTCACTTTCGTTTAAAATTAAATGTATTTTAGGACTCATTGTGCCCCCCCCCCTCCCAATCAAAAAGTTTGCCCATCCCTGGCATAGTGGATGGGCCGAGGAGTTTAAAAGGCACACATCATGCATTTTTCAGTCAGTTTTAGCCAGGGCTTGGTATGGGGAAGACCAGCTGGTTTACATGTAATCATTAAATTTTCCCAAGTTTTATTTAAGTTAATTGGACAAAACAAAAAAACGCAATATTCTTCTGCCAGAGAGTATGTAATATTCTTCTGCCATTTTATTGTAGAGGGCCATTTTGAGCCCCTAACAATATTATTCAACCAAGAGATCATGAGTCGTCGCCCACTTACTTTCTGAAGTCAGCTGGGATGTCACGGCTGTGACCCTCGTGAGGATAAAGTGGTTCAGATGGAAAAGTAGGACTAAGGGCTTTTTCTCAGGTTTCCATGCGCAAATCCATGTATATTAGGTTAATTGGAGACTCTAAATTCTCTACTCATCAAATGACATTCGTGACTCTGATGGATAGATAAAATAGATTATTAATCTGCCATGGGAAGTCCAAGGTGTCTGGTAGAAAGAAATGCATTCATACACTCATTACACAGTCAACCAAGCAAAGACACAAAGCCTAGGGCAGGGGCGGGCAAACTTTTTGATTGGAGGACCACAATGGGTTCTAAAATATGACAGAGGGGCCGGACCAGGAGCAGATGGATGGAGTGTTTTGGAAACCTCACCTCATCTGAGAAAAAAAATACATTTAATTTTATATGAAAGTGAATAAAAGCATTCCAACAATAATATTTGTCTTTGAAAACCACAGTGTTTAGAAAATAAAACATTAACAAGGTTTATTCATTAAATTTTTTTCAAGTTCGGCGGCCCGGATTAAAACTTTTAACGGGCCGCATGTGGCCCCCGGGCCGTAGTTTGCCCTCGCCTGGCCTAGGGCATAAACACATACATGTAATATCCAATCCGCTTATTCTCACAAGGATAGCGTGCTGGAGCCTACCCAGCTGTCAACGGGCAGTAGGCGGGGCACACCCTGAAGTGGTTGCCAGCCAATCGCAGGGCACGCAAAGACGAACAACCATCTGCGCTCAAACTCACTCACAAATGCAACCTCCACACAGGAAAGCTGGGTCCCGGGATCGAACCCTGCACCTTGGGACTGCGAGCCGGATGTCCTAACCAGTCTTAACTCATTAAATACCAGCCATTTTCACTGGAGCAACCCACTCAATCCCAGAGTTTTCCTGGGTTTTGACTAATATTGCAAGGCCCACAGAATATTGTATTCTAATGCTATATAGACATGGAGCACACCCGAAGAAAGATGAGACTCTCTTCTTTCAACAGAAAAAAAATGTTTGTTCCTATCTTTTTCCATTCTTGAACAATCGGCATTTGAAAATAGCTAAATTTCATGAAAACTCCAATCCCTGGGGAAAAAACTGAGAAAATGAGCTTTTTGTAAACTGATGCATTTTGACCATAATTTGAACTTTGACACTATTATTTATGGCTTTTATGACACCTCTAACATCTAAATAATGCATGCCTTCTATAAAATAAAAAAAAGCACAAAAAATATGTTTTTGATAAAATAAATTTATTTGCACATAACACTAAACGACTGAACTGTTGAACTATGTACAAAAATGAAATACATCAGTGTCATACATACTTTTTTTTTGTGTGATATAAAATAAAACAGTTGCCTTGATGCAAGGGCACACAACATAGTTCACACCACATTCTTGTTTCACTCCGTTTGCCTTTGCGCAAACAGACCCGACACTTTCGTTGTGGTCTGGCTTTGCTGGTCCGTGGAAAATAGGCGAGCTTGTGTTTGTCCACTGGGGTTTGTGTGAAAATAATTGTCTGGGAAGTGATTGCTGGCATCCGCGATGTGCTGCAGAAGCTCATCCGTGAGAAACAGCTGCAGGAAATCAGCTGGCTCCTCAGACTCCAAATGGGCAGCGGCATTCAGTGGTCCAGGGGTTGCTGTAAAGTCGATTTTCCTCGGTTGCCATCCAGTGTGACGCCATCCGGAACCACTGCTTCCTGATGCACAACCTGTAAATTACAGAAATATAAACAATTGGAAATATATATTTATTGCTGCATTTTATTGCTGGCGTGTGAAGTTTCATATTATAATTTACCTTTCTTTACACCAACAAGACGAGGAGGAACTTTCTTGCCGCGGGATGCACAATCTGTGAATTTTAGAAAGTATGCATGATTACCACACCATTCAGTATTGTTGTTTCCTCGTCGGGGAGGAGATACGCTCGCGTCTAACTGCACATTTATGCGACATTTTCTGCCCGCAAGATGCATGATATGTACAATAAAAGCATGAGGGGTAAAACCACATGTTCAATGGTAACTTGCGAGCGCTTACCTCCTCGTTCGGGGGGATCTGGTGAGGACTCTCAGCTGCTTTGGCTATTGTCCGAAGGCAGGCGATGCAGGCCGCAAGGCACGCGCACCCTCTTTAGACGCCTGTTTGTTGAGACGACGACGAAGCGTCATCCTCTCAACAAAAGCGTCTCCATCGCCTTGATGCTTTTAGGAAGCTTTTTTTTTTACAAAAAAGCATTCCTCGATCGTCATTTGCTTGGAGGATTTCATTGCTAACGCTACTAATGCGACTGCTGCTAGTGCTGCCGATGCTGCTGCTACCCACGCTGCTCTCCACACTTATAAGTCTACCCCAGGATCCCGCCCCCCATTTGTACCTCTGGCGCAGATTCAAGGCGGATCTTTTGCACCTCTGCCCCCTGCTGGGTGATTTTTACATGATTCACAATGCGGACAAGGCTGATTCTCAGTCAGAGGTTGCATCAGACCCTTATGTACACTATGACGTAAAAAAGACAGGAAACGAATATAAACATATAGATGTCTTCAGGTACCGACTCTTTATGTACATGTGAAGTTTTGGATTTTTAGCAGCATGTGCATGAGAGTTATTAAGCATTTTGTCCATTGCGGCGAAGGAAATCTTAAGTGAAAACTTTGAAGCCCCGCCCCCGTCATATAGTATTTCGGAAACAAAAGATTTTAGCCCCAGTGTTTGTCCCAGGTCTTAAGATGCTACAGACAGAATTTTAAGGCAATCAGATGAAGCCTTTAGGATCAGGGTGCAAAAGAATGACCCCTGTAAACATGCAAAAAAGGGCAAAAGTCGGACTTTCAAAAATTCATAACTCACTTCCTGTTCATATTAGACGTTAAAATATCAAATTTTTCGCCATGCCCGATGAGACTGCCAAGTTTGGTGAGTTTTTGTGCATGTTTCGGGGGTCAAAAATGCGATCGAACAATCGGAAAAATAATAATAATAATAATTTCAACAAAAACAATAGCGACTTCGCAGCAGTCGCTGCTCAGGCCCTAATAATAATAATAATAATAATAATAAAAGTAATAATATTTTCTACAAAAACATTAGGGACCTCGCAGCCGTCGCA